>NC_083777.1:4185000-4237500 GCF_963514075.1 Conger conger
AGCCCGGGTGCGGGAGGCACTTGTCACAGAACTGGCCCTGCCAGCCGAACTGGCACCTGCAGGGACGCGAGCACAGGTGAGCCAGCGCGCCCCACCCATGCACACCTCTCAGCACAATAACACCCACAATAACAGCTACAAGTTCTGCAGAAGAAGAAGAAGTACTGAAGAAGTACCATAGAAGAAGAAAGAGAAGGAGAGGAGAGTGAACACAGTGCCAACATGCAGAGAGCCTATTGCCAGCTAGTCAGGGGAGAACATGACGCTTCAATGTATTAAGTGTTTAAAGGTCAGATTTAGGAATTGTACACAGTCAAGTAACTGAGGAGAGACAGTGAAATGGCAAACGGCAGACAGGACCAAGCAGCTATGGAAATACTTCATCATGACGTGCCCCAATTGCAGAATACAGCTTTCAATAAAAACATCAGGCCAAACTGCTTAGTCTGCACAAACAAAGCACAACCTGCATCCTGTTCAAACTCAATGCAGCGACTATACGAGAAAAAAGGTTTCGTGTTAACCCAGGAAAAATACAATTTAAGAAGAGCAATGATTCCACTGGGATCCATTCCGTACAGCTGACATTAGGAAGGGTCTGGGAACTTGCGAGGAAAACAGCACAGTGGCAACATTGTTAGGCAACATCAGGTTCCCACGGGCTCAGTCTGAGGAGCTGTGGGCGTGCGGGATTAGAGACGGCTTGGAATGGAATGAGGGGGCGGAGTCCGCACCCAGCAGAGTGACTATGCCGACAGCTGGGGGGCGGAGCCTATCCACTGTCATCACACATCGCACGTGTTTACAAACAGCCTCTGGAGAGAGAAGACTCTCAGGCCAATGAGCCTCTGGCACAATAAGCGCCATGCGAAAAGCTTCCAAACTGCAACGTGGGAAGTGTAGTTCATGCTTGACCAGGCCAGCTTCGGTAAAGCTTCAAACTGCAATATGGGAAGTGTAGTTCATGCTTGACCAGGCCAGCTTCGGTAAAGCTACAAACTGCAATGTGAGAAGTGTAGTTCATGCTCCATCAGGCCAGCTTAGGTCTTTTAAAGGGGTAGTAATAAGACAGCAGGCCTGTGAGAGCACAATGGAGAGAAAATACAAACTGGTTAACAGCTCAGGGACATACCCTGCTAGGGAAGGCCAGGGGTTAATGCCGTGTGCTGAATGATAACCTAACAGGAGACAGGCCTAAGATAGTCCTCTCTGCTAGGAGCAGTTGGCTTTGAAGGTTTCACTTTTAAGACGCACTCTATCTGTGTACAAGTACATTCAACACGTTTCCACGAGGGAGTTTTTATTTTAATCTCTTCCTTTTCATTTATTTGACTCAGAAGCAGGTTGTCTTCTGTTTGCGGATTGACTCCTCGGCACCACGCCGTTAAGGTGTATGAAGATGGCCGGGTTAAAAGCTTCTCTGGCAAGGAAGTGGTGTAGAAATCAGCCAAACTTCCTCTGATACAGCCCTCACTCACTCCTCACTCCGCACCCAATAACCAGGAACTTTAAGAAGTTGTTGGTGAAACAAGAGCTGGCCTTTAATCCCATTAAACCCCAGAAAAGGGTTAAACGAGGTCGCTTGATAAAACATGTCAACAAGTCAAAGTGAGAAAGTAGATGAGATGAAAATAAGTGAAAATAGAGACCTTATAATTATAATTTTAAGGCTCTAACTGACATTTTTGATAAAAATGAGTTACTGTCATAAATGTGTTTTTCATATATGCGTAAAACTTTACATAAAAATACTGTTTAAAAGTATGAAAAAATGTATGAATATCTGCCTGGACCCCATTCACTTTGGCATCTTTGAAGCTCAATATCTCAAAACCACTCAGAACACAGACAGAACCTTGTAATTCCAAGGTCACAAAATGTACTCTTTAATGGTGCAAAAATGGAGCAAATGAGAACTCTCAAAACCAGCATCTGAGTTCCAAAAGTCCCAACAGCTCTCTCTCTCCCTCCCTCTCTCTCGCTCTCTCTCTCTCTCTCTCTCTCTCTCTCTCTCTCCTCTCTCTCTCTCTCTCTCTCTCTCTCTCTCTCCCTCTCTCCCTCCCTCTCTCGGCTGTCTCCAGCATGGCTGATCGGGGACACTGTGCTGGCGTGGTCCACCGTGCCCTGCTCCAGCACACTAATGGTGAAATTGCTCTGGGTGAATCTCCAGAGTTCTGCTTCTCATTGTTACTTAGCCAGCAGGAAAGGGACATCAAAGCGGGGCAAGGAAACCATATTAATCACTGCCTTCAGAGAAGGATCCAGCCCTGCTATTACACACTCAACACTCGGAGCCTGGGGCGCCCTTTCTAACAACCCCAGAGTGTTTCTGCGTTCTGCACGCGGTCCTGGAGGGTGGGGGCTATCAGGACACCCACCTCACAGCCTAGCAGCCAAGCAACCAACCACAGAAGCGCACATCAGCCCTGTTTCTGAGAACACCTCAGCCCTGTTACTGAGAACATTCAGCCCTGTTACTGAGAACATTCAGCCCTGTTACTGAGAACACCTCAGCCCTGTTACTGAGAACATTCAGCCCTGTTACTGAGAACATTCAGCCCTATTACTGAGAACATTCAGCCCTGTTACTGAGAACATTCAGCCCTATTACTGAGAACATTCAGCCCTGTTACAGAGAACATTCAGCCCTGTTACAGAGAGCACTTCAGCCCTGTTACAGAGAACATTCAGCCCTGTTACAGAGAACATTCAGCCCTGTTACTGAGAGCAGTTCAGCCCTGTTACAGAGAACATTCAGCCCTGTTACAGAGAGCACCTCAGCCCTGTTACAGAGAGCAGTTCAGCCCTGTTACAGAGAGCAGTTCAGCCCTGTTACAGAGAACACTTCAGCCCTGTTACTGAGAGCAGTTTAGCCCTGTTACAGAGAACATTCAGCCCTGTTACAGAGAGCACCTCAGCCCTGTTACAGAGAGCAGTTCAGCCCTGTTACAGAGAACACTTCAGCCCTGTTACAGAGAGCAGTTCAGCCCTGTTACAGAGAACTAGGGCGCCACGGCGACGGCCTGTTTGACAGGCCTGCTGTAAAGTCCGTTTGGCACCACTGGAAAAGCGCAATAAAACTGCCACTCAAGGACGTTTTCCATCACATCACTTTACGGACTGTGTTGATGAAAACTCGACATGTCTTCGCCTTACGATTACGGGTATCAAGTAACAAGTGAAATAAACGTAGTATAAAATGTGCATTTACGTGCAGTCGCCAGGAAGTCTGCAGGATCCGTGCACCGTGTTGCAGCCCTGCCGGCAGATAGCTGGAGCGAGGGAGGGAGAGAGAGAGGGAGGGAGGGAGGGGGAAAAGAGAAAGTCAGCATTTTCTCTAGCTTCTCCGTCTCTTTTACCGCGTACCCCAAGCCCCCCCCCCCCCCCCCCTCATCTCACTCGTGGGAATGCAGGGCGACTAATCTCCCGGTGCGGTAATCCCACTAAATCCCCGATTTATGAGGACCCTCACATTACCCTGCATGATCCAATCTTGGGTCACAAATCCATCAGTTCAATTTCTGACAATAGAGCTCAGCACTGTAAACAGGAGGCAGACGGACAGACAGAAAGGGCCTCAGCACTATTCCCTGGGGGCAGACAGACACACTGACAGTCAGACAGAGAGTTGATGTAATGCCTCTGCCACAGGGGGGAAGTAGCCAAATTACCCAGGGTGCATTCAAAACCTCAACATCAGCCTCTGTCTACTGCGTGTGTGGCTCTGCCAGCCTCCCTGGTGTCTGAATCCCCCCCCCCTCCCCTCCACCCCCTGCTGACAGCCAGAGCACTGGAACTCGATTACCTGTGGTGCATTCTGGGCCGGCCCAGCCGTCCAGGCAGGTCTTGTTGCCGTTGTGGTCGCAGGCGTAGTGGCCGAAGAACTCGTCGCGCGGGCGGCAGAACTTGTTGCAGCCCACGCCGTAGTAGTGCTCATCACAGGAGACCCGGATCTGGAACTGGAACTGGGCCACCGGCCCGTTGTGCCTCAGCGTCTGCCACTGCCGGTTGGGGTTGATCATGCCCGAGTGGACCGCCTTCTCGATGACCTCACTTCCTGCGGATCGGACAAGGCGACGGTGCCGTTTTAGAGAGCGATCATGCCCCAGACACATCAAGGTACTGACTGCAAACGTGTTTCCCAACACAACCAGGTACTGACCGCAAACGTGATTCATTGACACATCTAGGTACAGACCAGGAATGTGTTTCCCTGACACATGTAGGTACTGACCGCAAACATGTTTCCAGACACATCTAGCTACTGATCAAGATCATGTTTCCAGGACCAAAGAGGTCAGTTAGATGGTTGAATCACTCACCTATGTCTGAACAAAGTAATTTAGAAAAATTATACATTCATTAAATAGGCACAGTAAGAGTAATTATAGTGGTATAGTGGTAATGTGATATAACATCAGACCAATAAACCAGTGTGGACAACGTCAATGCATCATGTTTGGACACGTGGTGTGTTCCCTGTCATTGACCCTGGGCTTTCATTAGGGCGTCCTGCTCAAAGCAGAGTACTCTTCACAGGCCCGTGTTTCTCTACAAAGGCCAGACAAAGCTGCGGGGGGCAGAAGTTAGACAGTAAAATAATCTTAAGAAAAACAAGTCATGAGACACAATTTCTGAGTTTTCATCATTCACAGAGCTGAACACCACGGGTAGCCTGACATTTCCACTGTGCTTTTCTCATTGCTCCTAAGAGCTACAGGATGTCAAGCTACTTGTCCCTTTGCACTTGGGATTCAAACTTGTGTCAAATAAAACCTTTTACTGAAGATTATTTTGGAGTGTGTCCAATCTTTAATTGTTAGTTATTGATTTGTTTTGAGGAGAAGCGCCCAAAACACACACCCATACACTCTGTGCACGTATCTCCTTGAGAATCCATTTCCCCAGCTCCCTCCCCACTGGGCCCCATGCCAGCTCAGCTCGTAACCTGCCAGACGGCTCACAGGGTCCACAGACACCACTCCGGCCCTGGCACACACAGCTCAGAGAGGATTTAACGCCTTTGACGCTTGGCTTTTTAGCACATTTCTAAATGCCAACGGGCCCTGCCTTCCCAGAAACCCCAGAACAGGCCCTCTCTTCACACAATTCACACACTCGCCCGTCGAGTGCTTTTGACTCCGAGCCATCCCAGAACTCTGTCCCGTGTTAAGAGGACTTATTGTTGTTTTTTTGTCTCCTCGGCTGTCCCTAAGTGCCCGATAGCGTCAAAAATGCTCAAAATGGTTTAGCTGGTTGACAAATTCAGACCAGCTTCCAGCTTGACATGGTTTGAACAGCTCAAGCTCTGTTTTCATAGTTTACATGCTGGTAGCTTGACTAGCTTACAAGTTCAGACAGGCTACCAGCACTAGACCAACTTAGCCATGCTGGTTGACCAGCTCATACCCAGCCAGACCAGCTTATGACCAGCTTGACCAGCTGAATTTTCCGGCCGGTCATGTTGGCATGCCTGGTTTTACAGCAGGGTGTACGTACTTAAAATGGAGGAGAGGCAGGAGTGCAGCAGGTGACTATATTTTCACGTTAGCCGGGAATGCAGAGTCTCCGTGTGAAATTTCGCCGCTGGCCTGCGGCGTGTGTCCAGAGCGACGTGACGTTCCCTTACTACCTCCTTCAGGATCCGCTCGACCGGCCGAGAGGGGCAGACAGCGCAAGACTCCCGAAATATCCCGGACCTCCCCCCGTAAAAAAGACACACGTCTGTGAGCTAACAGAGATTCTGCATTAGCAAGACAGGCTAGCCGCCTTTGATCTGAAATGTTGCGTGGAAGAGAGACATTGCAGGCGAACTGCATCAGGCCCAGACCACAATGCAGCCAAAAGCCCTTCAGACTGATGTGGGTTTCGCAACACCACCGTGTTATTCTGTCGGCTGGCGAATACATCGCCCGGCAATTAAAATGCCCGCCAAAAGGAAGAAACATTAATAAGCTGACCAAGTGACAGCTTGAGGTTATTTGTTTATTTTTCTAAAAAAAAAAAAAAAGGGTGATTCCGGTTAACATGACATCACTGCACACTGTGGGCTTTAATGGTGAAAGTGGATAGTCCTTCTTCGCCAAGGAACATGTGGCTCACTATGGCCAGGGTGAGGTAGAGTAGCGCAGCCAATATTTAACAGATCCATGATATGCTTCACTACTGACCTTTTTGGAGCAAAAAGAGGAAGAAACTGCAACCTTACGATAATCTTTACCACATTCATAATCTTTACCATAAATGCAGTAATCTATAGTATGGTGCTGTGATTTTTGGCTTTGTTACAGCTGTCAGTGTGATAGTGCTCAAGGCCAGAGAAACACACACACATACACAGAGATTCTGTACACACACACACACACACACACACAAATACCCACAGTCACACACAAACACACACACTCAAATGCTTTTCACACCCACACTCTAATGGCTCTCCAGGAGATGACAAATACACTGAAGGAGGAGTTAAAGAAGAAGAAGAAGAAGAAGAAGAGGAAGAAGAGGACCTTCACTTCACCGTGAATGAAGCAGGGGACAGTAAGGCAGGTCCTGAGTGAGCTTCACAGGCCAGGTCACTCCAACCCACACTCACTAAAAGCAGAAGCGTATCGCCCTCTCGTTCCCCTGACTACACTGCACGCCCGGCCCTTCCATAGCCTCCCCCCGCGCGTGTGTCTGGACCGGCCGTTTCAGCCCGTACCGGGACACGCACGGCATGCTGGGTAAAGCGGACTGAGGGCCGAGCGAGCCAGAAGGTCAGGGACCGCAGCTGCCCACTCTTCCCCGCTCAGACCACGCGGCGGCCTGACCCGGACCAGCACCTGTCGTTAGCCGTCACGCGTACGCAAACATTTTCATAAGAGCGTAAGGAAATGAGCCCCCCCCCCCCGCTGGACCGGGCCACCTGTCATCGAGCGCTCTTTAACTCCGTAACGCTGGCAACGACGGCACACTTTTCGGGGGGGAAGGCAGGAAAAATAAACTTCCATTTCTGGCTTTAAGCGGAGCCGCTCCTGCGGTTAACGGCCATTTCCCAGACGACCTTTGACCCGTAAAACATGCCACAACTAGGGAGGTCAACCCTGCTTTAGCTACTTTTCAGAAAACATATTTTGACAGCTTGACAGGAGTATGTATTGTGTACAATGTCATAAATAACACCAAATAAATTGCAAGTTAACAATACAATGTTTGTTTCGCTATTTTAACCTCACGTGCTTGCTATTCGGTGGTTCAGGCCGAGTGCTTGCTATTTTATTTTGTCTTTTGAGTCTTCTGCAACAACCGCAATACTAATAAAATTGTAATGAATTTAATTAAACCATTCCTGTGTAACCATTGCAGTTGTGTTATTTTTAGGATGTGGATATCTTTTCTCTTCTTCAACATGAGACAATATTTAATGGTATTCATACAGTAAAACTGATATACTGTATGCATTTACTCATATGTTCTTATGGGATGCAACATTTCATGAAATGTACTGGCAACTCCCAAAACGCCTCACATGCCAAACATCTCACTGACAAACCTTGCGGCCTACAACCTCAAAATTCCCCCACAGCAAAATTTTCTCCAAAACCACTCAGTCATAAAACTATATTGCTTTAAACCACACTGCAGACAAGATCTTGTTGAAGATCTATGAGTAAAAATCTTGGGAGTTCAAACTAGGTTTACCAAGCAAGCCACGTCACCAAACATTTTAGAGGGCCTCTCTGCCGGCATAACTTGGGCGAATAAAAATTGAACAATCAGAATGATGTCAAGGACACCAAAATCGGCAAAAGTATGAATAAATTACGACCGATTAACAAGTAAAACACATCTAGTAGCTTGTCGCCCTAGTTGGCACAGTTAGTCCTACACTACAAAAAGGTTGTCCTTTACCAAGCGTTTTAATCTTGTAAAGAGAGAGTCATTTTCTCGTAATTGAATGAGTATTAATGTCTCTCATGTGGAACTTTTACAATGACCTTTTTCAGTGCAGGCACAGACACTTGTAAACAGAGTCAAATTATCAGAATAATTTCTGGCGTCGAAAGTAAAAAAAAATAACCTTGTTGATCTCTCTTTTTATTAAAACAATTTAATAGTTTAATCTATTGTAATTATTAATTTATTTAATTATATATATATACATATATATAATGACCTGTTAAAGTGACCTTGCTAATGACCTGTTAAAGTGAGCCTTGACATCAATTTAGCTTTATGTTTGCGTGTGGAACGCCCATTGTGATTACAGTACATTGCAGGCCGAACGTTCAACCTCCCCTATACCGCCTCAAAATGATAACTGGAAATTCAGGCGAGAGAAAGACACGGATACCTTCGCTCTGCTCTGTACAGTAATACACCTTTCCTTTCCCCTTTGTGTGTGAATGGAGGACTTCCCGCCTACAGCCCCCGTCTTTGTGACACCCTCATTAAATGAAACTGAGCCCCTTCACTCGAAGAAAGGCAAGCGGATACTCACTGCCCCCGGCTGTGTCGTTGCTGAAGTCCAAGGCCTCCACTATCAACGTGTAGGACCTCTGTGGAGTGAGAAAGAAAGGATGCAGGTCAGTGCAACAAGAAAGAAATGACAAGAAGACATGAAAGACCACTACACATCACAACTGGTGTTATCATTCTGTTTCACACACATGCACCTGCACCCGCCCCTCCACATCCTTTCCCACACACTCACAGGCCTGCTCCTATAGTCTATAACCCACAGCAGTCTATAACTCACTCCACAACACAGTCTATAACCCACAGCACAGTCTATAACTCACTCCACAACACAGTCTATAACTCACAGCACAGTCCATAACTCACTCCACAGCACAGTCTATAACTCACAGCACAGTCCATAACTCACTCCACAGCACAGTATATAACTCACTCCACAACACAGTGTATAACTCACAGCACAGTCTATAACTCACTCCACAACACAGTCTATAACCCACAGCACAGTCTATAACTCACTCCACAACACAGTCTATAACCCACAGCACAGTCTATAACTCACTCCACAACACAGTCTATAACTCACAGCACAGTCTATAACTCACTCCACAACACAGTCTATAACTCACAGCACAGTCTATAACTCACAGCACAGTCTATAACTCACTCCACAACACAGTCTATAACTCACAGCACAGTCCATAACTCACTCCACAGCACAGTCTATAACTCACAGCACAGTCCATAACTCACTCCACAGCACAGTCTATAACTCACTCCACAACACAGTCTATAACCCACAGCACAGTCTATAACTCACTCCACAACACAGTCTATAACCCACAGCACAGTTTATAACTCACTCCACAACACAGTCTATAACTCACAGCACAGTCTATAACTCACTCCACAACACAGTCTATAACTTACTCCACAACACAGTCTATAACCCACAGCACTGTTTATAACTCACTCCACAACACAGTCTATAACTCACAGCACAGTCTATAACTCACTCCACAACACAGTCTATAACTCACTCCACAACACAGTCTATAACTCACTCCACAACACAGTCTATAACCCACAGCACAGTCTATAACTCACTCCACAACACAGTGTATAACTCACTCCACAACACAGTCCACAACCTACAGCACAGTCCATAGCCCACAGCACAGCCCATAACCTACAACATAGTCCATAACCTACTCCACAGTATCGTCCATAACCTACATAGTCCATAACCTACATAGGTCTACAACCCACAGTACAGTCAATATCCTACAGCACGGTCCATAACATACAGAAGTCTATAACCCACAGCATAGTCCATAACATACAGAGTCCATTTTCCACAGTACTGCCCATAACCTAGAGCAGTCCATGACCTACAGAGGTCTACAACCCAGAGCGCAGACCATAACACACAGCACAGTCCATAATCCAGTCCACAGCATAGTCCATAACCTACAGTCCACAAACCACAGAACAGTCCATAACCAGCTCTACAGGTGCCACACTGCAGCCAGTTTTCACACTTTCCAGGCCAGCAAAGTGATTATTTGCCGTTTTCTGATCTAATCGGATTAACTGTGGGAAAAAAAGATGTGTCAGGGAGGAGGAGGAGGATTGTGCCCAAACGGCAAGTGTAACAAACACGCCTGGATGTTGTTCTGCATACACGCCACCATAAGGTGAGCCGTCCGTGTTTTTAAACCAGTCTACTGTGACAAATCTGGCCGATCCTGTTCAGGCTCCGCGCACATAAAGTCACTTTAATCCTTTTAAAGTATGTCGTCGGGGGGGGGGGTGGTGGTTTGGGGCAAGCTTTTCTTTCAAGCGCACGGTAAGCGACAGCACCTGATGCGTGTCTTTCCCACAGCTAATTGCACATTAAAAATAAACTGTTGATGTGGATCCCATTCAAAATACAGAAGCCGAGGGCCCGGATTAGCGCTAATAGCTAATGGAGACATTCGATTGGGCGCAGCCACGGAGTTCAACTCTTACTCAAGCAATAACACAAACACATAGATCTGTGCTTCACAAGCAAGTACATTTGATTAAAATAAAAAATAAAAAACGCAGATAGCAGCCTGTTATCTTGTTGCTGCAGGTCCCTTAAACAAAACTGCACTTGTTGCTTCCTACAGTCCTCCCATGTGACCTGGTCTGAGGCAGTATTGACTTCCAGAAAGGACATTTTGCCACCAAACAGAGAAACCCAGGCCAGTAAGGAAGCCAGTCTTGATATTATTTTTATAATCTAAACAGCTCATTTAGTTTTATGGTGGTGGGAGGGGGGGGGGGGGGGTGTGTGTGATGGAATGTGATGGAGCCTAGGCACACTGTCGTAACAAGCATCTTATCTTACATTTAGACTTAAAATCTTATGTTTATAACCTTTTTGCTAAATGAGACAAAAAACACCAAAGAAAGTTTGAGAAAATGTCACTTTTTTGAGAAAAAAAAGAAAGTCTTATTACAAGACTAAAAAACGCTTGTTTTTTTGCAGTGCAGGGTTCTGGGGGGGTGGGGTTGTCACAGAGCTTGGGCAGGGTGCTTAGAGTATGGGGGGGCAGAGTATGGGGGGGTTAGAGTTTGGGCAGGGTGCTTAGAGTATGAGGGGGGGCAGGGTGGGTGAAGTCTCTGGAGACTTCCCTTTTATTCCAGTAGCTCTTTGAAATGCCATTGTGGCTCTCACCACTATCAGGTAACTGAGAAAAGAGAGTTGTGTGTGTGTGTGTGTGTGTGTGTGTGTGTGAGTGTCTGAATGTGTGTGTGTCTGTGTGTTTGTGTGTGTATGTGTGGAAGTGTGCGTGCGTGTGTGTTTGAGTGCGTGTGTATGTGTGTGTGTGCGTGTGTGTGTGTGCGTGTGTGTGTGAGTGCGTGTGTATGTGTGTGTGAGTGCGTGTGTGAGTGTGTGTGTGTGTGTACCTGCCGTAGCCGACTCCACACACACCACCTACGTGCCACATTCACACACTCGCTCCTCTTGTTGCACAGCTCAATGGAATTCTCCACAGTAATGAGGCCCTGTTCTGCCCCCTTCCCCAGACCCTGCTCTGCCCCCTTCCCCTGCTCTACCCTCTTCCCCAGGCCCTGCTCTACCCCCTTCCCCTGCTCTGCCCCCTTCCCCTGCTCTGCCCCCTTCCCCTGCTCTACCCCCTTCCCCTGCTCTGCCCCCTTCCCCTGTTCTGCCCCCTTCCCCTGCTCTACCCCCTTCCCCTGCTCTAACCCCTTCTCCTGGCCCTGCTCTACCCCCTTCCCCTGCTCTGCCCCCTTCCCCTGCTCTACCCCCTTCCCCAGGCCCTGCTCTACCCCCTTCCCCTGCTCTGCCCCCTTCCCCTGCTCTACCCCCTTCCCCAGGCCCTGCTCTACCCCCTTCCCCTGCTCTGCCCCCTTCCCCTGCTCTACCCCCTTCCCCAGGCCCTGCTCTACCCCCTTCCCCTGCTCTGCCCCCTTCCCCTGCTCTACCCCCTTCCCCTGGCCCTGCTCTACCCCCTTCCCCAGGCCCTGCTCTACCCCCTTCCCCTGCTCTACCCCCTTCCCCTTCCCCTGCTCTACCCCCTTCCCCAGGCCCTGCTCTACCCCCCTTTCCCCAGGCCCTGCTCTACCCCCTTCCCCTGGCCCTGGGGCTTGGAGCCCTGCCAGACCCCTTCCCTCCCAGGGTCCAGGAGCGGGCCGTTCCCCGGCCTCCCGGCCGCGGCCCTTCTCCCTGCGGGGCATACCTACAGCCCTTCTCCCCGCGTGGAACTCCAGAGGCTTTCCTGATGTAACCTCACACAGCTCCGTTTCATACCCATATGATGACATGGGGCGTGTTAGAGGCGCTCATCAGAACAGTTACATATAACAGCAGCTCATCGCCCTAGCTGGCACAGTTAGTCCTACATTGCAAAAACCCTTTACCAAGGGTTTTAGTCTTGTAAAAAGAGACTTTTATTTTTTGTCTCTCAACCGTTCGGTACCGTTTACTTGACAAGTTAACTTTCATTACTTTATTATTTATTTATTTATTTATTACTTTATTAACTTTTTATGTTTTGTTTTTTGCAGTGTAAGAGTATGAATGATTCTTTTATTTTGCTATCCCTGCTTTTATTCCCAGTGAAGACACTCATGCACGCTGATTCATAAGCAACTCTCTAAAAGGGCGTCTACTAAATGCATGTATTGTAACACAGAATGTGCTGGAATTCCTTTCTGGCAGCTCAAACCCTGCTGTAGGCCCAGAAGGGCCCGGTACTTTCCAGCCACGAAGACTCCTAACCGTAGAGTGCGCTGCCCAGCCCAGCCACGTGACCTACCGCCATGACATCCAAACCGCCGTCCCTTATTTCCCCCAAACAGTGGTGTCACCTGTCCTTCCCGAAAACTCGGCCGGTGCTGGCTCCAGGGCAGCCTGCCAAAATGTTTCCCCAATTTTTTTTTTCAGAGGAGCCGCACAGACGCTCTGCCGGGACGTTCCGGTCCCGACTCCGGCCGGGGCCGGTCCCTCGACGCGACCCCGTTTGCGCTTCTGAAATGTCGCCAGAGAGTGCCTTTCACAAGCTGGCTGAGCAGGGCTAGAGTTTCACTCACTGATAACTGTGGGAAAACACTTCAGACAAAAAAAGTGAATCTGAACAAGTCCAGACATGAAACCGGTGTCTTTTGTTGAAAGGGAACTGGCAAACTACCTGGATGTCAACAGAACAGGGCACACGCCTCAAAAAAAAAAAAAAAAGATCTTCTTTTGAAAATCTCAGATTATTATTCTTTTTTTTTTTCTTTCTGGTTTTAAATAGAAACACTCTGTTCCCGTTCTCGTAAACAGTGGCCTCGTTTCAGAAAGCAGAAACGGGATAGTTCATGCCTTTACGAGGCTGAAAAGAGCCCATTAAACGCAAAGTTTTGTCAGTAACTGCGGAAAGTAAACAGAAGCCGCAGGTTTTTCCGATATATCTCACCCCATAATTCCTGGTTATCAGTTGGGAATGCCTTTAGCCCGCTGGTTCAGTTTTCCCATGCTACCTCCTGACCCCTGCCCCCGCTAACACAGTGCAGCTACACGTCTCTTTATCTGCAGGTCTAGACCACTCCATCCAGGGCACTGACACACTCTGATAACCAGCAGCTAGGCCTGAAAACAGACTTTCACACTGCAAAAACAAAAAATAAGTCAACCTCAACAAGTAGTTTAGCCTCATATTGAGACTTAAAATCACATTACGTGAACTTTTTTGTCTTTTTTTTTAAGACAAAAATATTGCCATTGAAGTAAGATAGTTTGACTGAAAACAGCCGGTGCTAATGAATGTAAGGCAGTTTGATTCATTTCAAGATACACAATGTGGTAAAAAAATTTTTTTTATTATCTAATATTTCATGCTTGAGAAACAAAAATAACTCTGATTGCAAGACTAAAATGCAGAGCATTTGCTTTCAGAAACACACTCTTTTCACTGAAACCGGCGGAAAGCCGAGGAGAATAAACCAAAAAAAGATCTATCTGGCTCTCTGGCAGTCACAGTCTGAAAATAAAACCAACCCCCCCAAAAAACGTCTGCCTCATTCTCCTCACAATGGCTGCCACTGCAGTCATACCCCCGGCCAACCCGCCGAATCGCAGCTCTGCATGTGCGGGAAGGCCTAGACCCCCTGTTAGTGCACACCCTGCCACCTCCACTTGCCAAACCCCCGGCCTAGCCACTGCAAAAACTAAAATATAATAAAAGTATTTCACTCTTATATTGTGACTTAAAATATTACTCCTTTCATTGTTTTGCAAAATAACACAAACATATTGCCAATGAGGTAAGACAGTTTTGCCAAAATTTGCCAATGGGGTGAGAAAATTCCACTTGTCAAGCAAACTGTAAAATAAGCTAATATGTTCTACTTGAGAGAAAAAAAAAAATCTCAAGTCTTATTACAAGAATAAAACACTTGTTAAGACTTTGTCAGCAGTGCCCAGAGGGAAGAGCATAAGGCGGGGGCACTGAGCCCCAGAAGAACGCCTTGTTTACCTCGTGATTTCAATCAAAAACAGCGAGAGACAGATAAGGAAGACTTCCACCACTGTGTTTTGGGCCAAGTCTGTCTCTGTCCCTCAGGAAAAAAGGAGTAAGTGGGGCCTTCCTGATAACAGGCTGTCAGCGCCCGTTTCCCATCTCCGACAGAGCGCGGCGGCCGAGCGCTAATCCCCTGTCACAGCCCACCAGAGCGCCGCCATTCGTCACCAAATAAAAACACCCTCAGCTAGCTGTCAACCGTCAGCCTAAACGTGCTTGAGCTCCAAGACAAAGGCCGTCAGCGAGGAAAGCACTTTCGAAAATAAAAAGGAAATAAAAACATCAACTTAATATTAGTAATAAAGAAGCTTTACTTGTAGGCCTATATCATCTTGTCTACTTAATGTGTCGACTTGCCACTATTTCTAATGGAGCTGAACCCTTGCACGTAACTGTCCAATCAGCCTGTAGTCTAGTGACTATGGTATGTAGACCCGGAAGGTTGGTGGTTCAACCCCCGGTGTCGCTACAATAAGATCTGCACAGCTGTTGAGCAAGTATTGCTCCCGGGGGGATTGTCCCCTGCTGAGTCTAATCAACTGTAAGTCGCTTTGGATAAAAGCATCAGCTAAACAACAAATTATTATGTCGTTCCTCCCAATGTAGCTGTGTTCTGTTCACCAGGAGCCTCACGATAAAACCATTCACCTGCCCTCCATCTTTCTCTGCATGTTCTCCGTATGACTAGCACGAGACAGGAGCAAAGTGGACAAGCCATAAGCAGGCCATCCCAGCAGAGAGTCGCTCTCATTACTCAACAAACACAGGCAGCATTTGACCTCACAGATCTTTGGGAACAGCCAGTAGTCATTCCGCGAACATGCACTCTGCTGAAAGTGGCATTATGTAGAGTGGCTGGGGATTGTCTGGGAGCCCATCTCTGCTGAGTGTACCACAGTTTCCTGCTGCTTGCCCTGTACCAACATTTGTTCTGGTCGGGGCTCCTTTGTGCACCCTAATCCTCATTGTACATCAGTTTGGGCACGCCATTGTTCTTGCTTAATTTTTTTAGCCGTGACCGATTCTTTGGCTGGGTGGCCAGACCGCGACGTGTTCCCAACTTGAGACCGCGGCACGGGAGTCGCACGGGAGCAGCGTTCACGTTTTCCAGCAGTGAAGCTCGCCGCTCTGCTTTTAAAGCGGCTTTTAAAGAGCCCGTGAGTCCTGGGACGTCCTGCGAGCCTCCCTTCCTAACGGTCTCTGCGTTAGACGTGCGGGTCGCCGTCGGGCCGCGAGGTTTAAAATATGAAATAGCTGCCGGCCGGCGGAGCGTGACGTTCACAAAGGCTCGGCGTGAACCCGAGGCCTCCCCGCTGGCTGTTAGCAGCTGGAGCCGGGGAGAGGGGAATCCCCCGAGCCAACATCAACCGCCCCGACCGCACCGCTCCCCCGTCTGTCCGCAGCGTCCAATGAGCCGCACTGAGTGACACGCATCGCCCCATAATCTCACCCCGACGCACGGGACCGGCGCTGAGGTGGCCATTAGCTCCCAGCGTGGACGACTGCCACAGCCCCGTGTGGCTCCTTAAAACTCTGTGGAGAAGACGGCACGATACAGTCACGCTGAAAAATCCAGCCGTGCCAGGTCACACGCTGGTCTAGCTGGGTATGAGCTGGTCAATCAGCATGGTCAGGCTGTTCATAAAACTGGTCTGGATGGGTATGAGCTGGGCAACTAGTTAGTGGCTGGCAGCCTGTCTGTTTCAAAACAAAAGATGCTTTAAATGTATTTATTTTTGTCAGGGTACAGACGTGCCCTGTAAACAACAATATCTATCTTTGGCTTGTATTGGAGTCCTAGGTAGGGACATTCCTTCTGTGAGTTTCTCACCCCAAAGGCGTATCTCACCTCGTTAGCAATATTATTTTGTTTTATTTCACAGGAAAGTACAAAATACTTGTTGATACTTTGTACAGCTTTTCTCTCATATGGAGATAAACATTAATAAATAAATAAATAAATAAATAAATACATTTTAAAAAAAGGTAATAATAATCTGTTCATCAACAGAATGTAATAATTCTGAGGTAGTTGATGATGATGAACAGATCCACGTCAAGTGATTGGACGAGTTCATTATGAACCGGTCCAATGAGGCGACAGTTTAGTGGGTGGCTTTGCCGTGCATACGAACAGGCATAACCTGCAGGATCCACCAGCTTCGCCCACCAACCGAAGAAGGCACCCTGTAATCAGCACACCCATCCCTGCCTGAGCCAACTTCACCCTCTGGAATGGTGAGACGTCTTTGTGCAACATGGGATCGGCCTCCGCAAAGCTGTTCACACTCAGCTTAAACACAATAGCTCAAAACCACATTTTATCCAATCAGGGTTTCCCGAGACTGTGTTTTATCAAACCAGGGTTTCCCAAAATCCTTCTTGACATTTGGGCGGGCAGTACACCGCCCACTGCACAGTTTGTTCCATAGGAGTTGGCCACAATACAAACTGTTTTTTTAGCAGTACAAAAATGTTTTCTTCACACACTACACACGGATAATGCACCGCTGATGCTTGGCAGCTAATCTTGTCTTTTAATCGTCTCACTGTGATCGTGCTAGAACTGTGATACAACCTACTGTTCATAACTGTGATACAACACAACCTACTGTTCATAACTGTGATACAACACAACCTGCTGTTCATCCAGCGCATCCTCAGAAATAAAGTCACAGCGGAGGTACTTTTTAGTTCTTCAAGGATAAAATTTCCAGAATGTACCCTGAAAGTACAGTAATGTTCACTTTGGGTACAAATGACTACATTTTCCAAGCAAAAAAGGTACACATTCATAATATATTGCTGGCTCGGCAATTTTATATACAATACCTACAGGGTACTGCTCCTGTAACGAGCATTAGGCACTTTTCATATGGAGTGCATAAGGAAAAAGCTGCCAAGATCTTTTGATACTATACAGTATTGACATACCTATCAAAACAGAGCTTCTTGATACATACACACACAGTGTATATCACTGTGAAAAGTTTGACTCCTCAAAACAAGACCCATGTGACCAAAATAACAACTACGTGGTCAAAATCTAAGCGAGTGACATGCTGACCAGGGTCAAATACGTAACTGTTTTGGATTCAAATGTTGTTCTGTGCTCGACTGATCCTGCCTGGTGCACTTGGAGCCAATCAAGAGGACCACAAGGTGGGCTTTGCACGTTGTCAGAGTATTTTCATAGGTTCCAACACAATAGGCAAGCTCAATAAAGCGTAGAAAAAGTATTTGAATCCAAAACAATTATGTATTTGACCCTGGGTCTGGGAGTACGCTGTAAAGATATATGTTTGCTTGTTAAAGTGCTGTAACAGGGGCTGTTTGTCCATGGTGGAGATTAATGATGTTCTCAGAGAAACCACCACCCGGTCAGAAATAACCCAAATGAAACTGGAGATGAGAATGTCCCCATTCTGTCTGCGCTACACCTGTCTGGTACGGGGGAAAGGCCAGCATGCTTCCTCATTTCCCATTTTTCACCTGCACGGTGGCCTAGTACCAACCTTCCGGCTTGTTTTCTTAAAAACCTGCCCATCCCCAACTCAACCGCCCAAAAGATAAAAAGATTTTTTTAAATGAACACTCTTGACAGGCACATTATATTCACGCCATACTCTCACTTCTCTCTTCCTTTGTTTAAGAAAAGGTTAAACATGGTTTCTTGAACGGAGCAGAAAAGCGTCTGTTCAAAACAGGCCCAGTCAGTGCAGGAGCAGACCCCCATCAGCCTGTGAGCTCTTTACCTGGCAACTCAACTTCCAATCACATGGTCCCATTTTCACCGGCTGCCTCTGCACACATCACTAACCTAAACGACATGCTAAATCTACAGAAATGTAACAATGTGCTCAAAAAAGTAACTTATAAGGAGGGAAATATAATATTATCGGGATTGATGTCACTTTTTTCCTTTTTAAGTATGTAGCCCCGCAATTTGTCCATATTGGCTGAAATAAAGCATCCTTCCTAATATGCTCAGTAGAAATCTGCCAGGAAGCATATAAGGTGACGTCATTATGTAAAATGAGCCATTTCCAGCACATAAATATTGCAAATTGGACGCATACATTTCTTCAAATAGCTACTTTTCCACAGTATATTGAATTTACGCAATGCAGCGATTTTTACGCATTTCAGTTGTTGTTTTATGAACCGGATGCATGACAATGTATTTGGAGGAGAGGATGAAAATAGGTGCGACAGTTGCACATTAAAGCAAATATGTTTGACCCAGTGAGGAAGTTGCAACGTATGGGAAATTCTATGGTCTATTTTAAGCCGTGCCCGTGGTGGTGATGAATAGTATGGTCTGGGTAAGGTGACCAGAAGGTCAAAACAAAGAATGGACAAGACAGGCGTCCAGTGATCTACTACTCCAATTATGATTAATCACATCAAAAGCTAAGACGTGAAACAATATAGAACAATGCGCCTTGTTCGTCAGCACTACATGTTAAATATCTGAAATGGATAAGGATAACCTAAGTTTTGCATTTGTTGCACTGCCGAACCTTAGCGTTCGCACATTCGAGTGGAAGCGTCACTAGCGCTGCAAAAATAAAGCAAAACGCTGACATCCTTCAACCCCACTTCCTTGGCAGAATTCCAGTACCGCAGTTTGGAGCCCAAGCAAAAGAAACGTCAGTAAGCATTAACCTCAGTTCAGTATTCTCTCTACAACAGAATCATATGGGCGGATTCATTCAAATAGCAAGTCGTTTTTGTTAACTTAAAACTTTATGGGCGCCGCAAAAGTCAAGTCGTGCATTGACTTGTTTTCTTCATTAATGTATTAGGGAATGGACTTATTGCGCAGCAGACTTTATTTATTTATTTATTTTTATTTATTTATGTTGCTTTGCTGCCTCATTAAACGCGTTATATAGGCTAATATAGCAAATGGTTATATCTTCGCCGAGTGCCTAGTAAAAAAGAAAATCGTTTATAACCATGAGCAAAACATCTCCAAACTGAAAGCGCTGGGAGACTAGGTGCCAATTTAGGCACTCCAGCATGTAATTCAAACTGGACTACACAAATCCACAAATGTATAAATCACAATATTAGCATGTGATCTATTTTAAAATGGTGATCACAAGATAGTCTGTGTCCACAGCATCGCACGAAGCAAGGTGGATGGCTAAATGTCTGATTACAGGGTTACAGGATGTGGCTGCAAAAATTGGTAGCCTACCTGTTGCGTCTCAAGTCAACATCATAAAATACTGTCAGTTTGAAACGGTTTGAGACGCTCCCTTGGGGGAGAACTTTGGATAATTTACAGATCCAGCTGTGTTGCTTTCCCAGAGGGAACGGGATACATGCAATGATCTACAACAAATCGTCATCTTTTTCTGATTGTCAAAATCAATTGAACACTGAACCTACTGATCTGGGTTAGAAGCTCCTTAGTGATAGTAATAGTAGCCTACATAAAGAGACATAAAAAAAGGTAGCGGAGCGGGTTTCATAATCAGATATTTGTGCTATTTTCATTCCGTCATTGAAAGCGTTAAGTTTGAGCAGGAAGAATGTGCACAGTCCACTCACCGGCCACGCGAAGCTGAAAGGCAAAACAATCCGGGATTTATCCTTCCTCGCTGTGTTTTTCAAAGAAAAGGTATTCCCTCCGATGACAGGTGTAGATCCCGAGCCGAAGCTGCACGGTCCCGCAGCAGACACCCTGGACTGGTATTCCTTCAGACAAACTTTAAAATACGTATCGCACTCATCCCTTGAGCATTTTCGGTCGGCAGGATTCCGCGCGCCGTCGCAGCACGACCCGCTCTGCAGTTCACCGTTGATATTCTGCATCGATAATATTTGCATCTCGAAGTGTCCAGTCGATTCTGTCACCTGTTTAAAAAATAAGTGAATTTCCAATTATTGATAAATAAAAACATACATAAATAAACAAATAAATAAATGAGACACAATCTCACAGACAAGGATCAACGTGCGCATCGGCGCCTGAATTTTACCTGTAAATAGTTCACAAAAACTTTACATCGCAAGCAACATGTTAACAAAAATAGATGACAGCAAAAATTGTCAAATGCAATCTACACTGTAATTGCAAATCTATAACTAAACATCGTTAATCGTTCTACAAGATAAAACATCTTAAAAATATCTGATACTCCGTGTTGCCTCCTGCAAATAAAATTATCCACATACCTTTGCTCGTAGGCATAGTAGCAAGGCATGTAAGGAAAACGCAGCAAAAAAAGAACTCCGTCTCCGAATCATGCCTCCTGTCTGATATTGCCGCTCGCTTTGAAACTAAAAGTCTGGCCGACACACGGCTCCAATATTCTCCAATTTGAACATGCACGGCGGAGAACAAAACTTTGTCAGTAGATCAGATTTCAGATATAAAGCAGTCTGTCTCCGTTCGCGTTTGTACTTCTCTGCAACTGTCGATTATTGTTCACGCTCTGTTTTCCCCCACAAATCAGATGCGAAACAATGCGCTCGAGCTGAGAAAGCGCCGTCTGTGAGTGACTGTTCCATCGATACAAGTTCTAGGAGTGGGGGTGGCAAAACTTGGGTCTCTTTAATATTCAAGAGAGAGGTCGGCCGACTGTGACTCCACCCTATTTCTGAGTTATGTCTTCCACAGGGATAGCTCATAAAGGAAATTAACCGCAAGATAATGATAATGTAAACACCGTGCGGATAATGTGTTATATTCTCCCACGATGTACGACGTTTTTAGACTATAAGCTAACCGTTCTCATGCATGTTTTTCGCTGTGTGTAGCCTACATCTCAGTTATTTCAGTTCAAAGAAACAACTAATGAATTACATTGGTTTCTACAAAACGAATTTAAACTGTGGTTTCATTTAAGCCTATATTCAATCTGTAAGCCTGTGTTGTAAAATATCTCAAACAAACAAACAAACAAACAAACACACACACACACACACACACACACACACACACACACGTACGTACACAGCCGAGATGAGGGACATATAGATCATACAGTAAGAACGGTCTCACATCCCAAGGGATCTCACAGGGGGAATTCATATCTTATGTGCGGTTGGCACTCTAATGTATGCTCAGACTTTCACATGTGCCCATGAAGACCCAGGCTGCTTAATGCAACAAAGCTGAAAGAGTGTGACTACAATTTACTTTGACAGTCTTAGCCAGACCAAGCTGAAAACAGAACATGTGAGGCTTTCTTCCTTGTACAACCAGTAAGCTAATTTTAAAATATTTGTAACCTTGCAGCTGTATCTAATTAATACTGCATTTAATAGCAATGTCAATATGACATGGCACGATATTGTGGATACCCACAGGTGGAATGTTTTGTACCGTAGTGTTCTGGGATTACGTTGACACAAAAGACCCCAGGGCATCGTTATCTAGCCTAAATTTTAGCTCTAAATAATTCAGTTAAACGGCGCTGTTACCAAATGCCGGCGTGACAAGTAGTCTTAACTCTGCTTGACCAAAAAGTTGGAATCCTCTATCAGTGTATCCCACATATTTCGTGTAGCTATTGCATTTCTGCTGCATTGTTAATCTTAATAAATAAAGAAATTAATAAATAAATAGCGACGCGGGTTTACGGACATCATTTACGCATGTATTGGCTCTTCCAGAGCACACGTTCTCATGCTTTCCACGCGTTGGATATTGGCGAAATGATTTGCGGGGTCCTTGAGTGATCAGAATATGCCTAGTGTTCGGCCATCGTCACCTATATCGCCCCCTCGCGGGTAACCGCGCCTAGGTTCACGACATCGCGTCGACACTCGTGCAGACGACATAGGAAGGACCTCATCCACGTGAGCTTTTCTGCCATCAAAGCCTCACACGGCAGGCAGTTACGTAGTGAGTAATCGGCACACAATTGCTCAAACGCTGCTTGCAACGTCGAACGACTCAGCACCTCAGTTGCCCTCACCTGTCCTCACCAGGTGAATCTTTATGTGTGTTACACTGCTCATATCTGTGGTGTGCTGCATCACAGGGAGATGTTTGCGTAAAGCATTCCTTTGAGGACACCAAGGTCACGTTTTTTTTCTTCTTGTCAGTTCCAAAGTCTACATTTCTTTTCATTCTTTAGTGGGAAACTGTCAGTTGCCATTATTTTAGGAGCTAGGGGAATGAATGGTCCTGAATGATATTCTCAAATTTAGGACTAATCTAGAGGCATGTCAAGACCTTAGAATTATAACATTCTAACTTTGACAATATTTTTAGACAAAAATGAGTTAGTGTAATTGTTTATAGAGCAACATGATAGGCTTTTCCGCCTTTGCTTAATCAAAATGAACATTTTGGGGAGTCATTTGTTAAAGGGTTCATTGGCTTTTGTGTTTTAATATTAGTAAGAATTAGCACCCGGGTGTGCCTGGGCTGAATCAGAGTAAACGTCAGGCAGAGGTCAAAGGTCAGATTCTCTTTTCCATAGGCATATGAAGATTGTCCCGGCAGACCACACTTTTCACTGTTTGCTCCCAAATGAACGGAGCTTTGACTGTGTTTGAGGAGAGGTCAATCAGCCAAAGACTAGTGTTTGTTTTTCTTTTTAATGTAATGGGTTTTTAAATGGCCATTTTCCTCTGTGCTTGTCACTTTACTGTGACTTTTTTTTTTTTTGGGGGGGGGGGGGTGTTTTGGGAGGGAACACATTGAAACATTGTAAAAAAAAAAGAAGAAAGAAAGCATTAAGCATTCATTTGGGCTGTCGCATGAAACACAAATGTGGCTGAAATTGCTTTAATGAGAGACACTTGTTCATATCCTGCTTGGTTGTGAGGATTATTGTCTGTTAGCACTTAAGAAAAATATTTTCTACACTTTACAGCAAACTTGCAGTGTTTTCATTCGGTTTTCATCATACTTTCTGTAAGAAAGCCATGCTTCAACCTCAATACATATAGCAGCCGCTATGCTACAGGTAGTTAAGGTACAGGTCTGGGACCTGCAAGGTGGGTGGTTCGATCCCGGTGTAGCAGCAATAGGATCCACACAGCTGTTGGGCCCTCGAGCAAGGCCCCTAACCCCACATTGCTCCAGGGGGGGGTTTGTCTCCTTCTTAGTCTAATCAACTGGATGTCACTTTGGATAAAAGCGTCAGCCAACTAACATGAAATGTAAAGGCTGGTCTTCTCTCTGTCGAAAACGTAGAGGCGGCTGACTGGCTGTTGTTAAGTGTGCAAAAATGAATATAACCTCTTTGAACAAACATTGATGGTATCTTTCCTTTTTTAGAGATTTACTTGTGAATCTGCTGAAGAGACTGAAACATCACAGCTGCAGATTAAGCCCAGTCCTAAAATAGACAAAATTCGATTTTTTTTGGAGATTTTCCATACCAAACTCACATCTTGAAATGAGTGAAACTGTCTTACCCCCTTTAATATGTCTTATGTAACAAAATAAATAAGTAAATAAGTCATTCTTAAAAAGTCTGATTGTACAGTTTTTTACAATTTACACACAGTGTGCTTTTGAAACATGCACCTGAGCACATCAGTTAACCTTTGGTGCAAAATGCACTTCAACCACCAAAGCACTTAATATTTCACCCAAAAGTGACTCATGCTGCCATAACTATAGCATATGCTTTCTTCCATAAGACTACTTTGTCAATCAATGTTAAATGAACTACAAAACACAAACAACTTTGAGCATTGCTAAATACATATATTATGTGTTTCCCTTTCCTCTATTTTTGCATCCACAAATATTTCAAGCCAAGCAGCTAAAGAAAATTTGATCTGTTGGTTTGTCTCTCACAATAGATGTCATGACTGAGTGTGGTAAATTTACAGTAAACTATAAATTAATGAATGTTTTACTATATTGGAAACACAGAATAACAATTTTTACTGTGTAATGTAAAACAATATATGATAAAGAAACAAATCACAAAAGCAACAGTATTCTTCAGAGGGTTTACAGTATTTTAGTATTTGTTCTCACAGTGCAATATACTGTAATTCAGAAAAGAAAAATACAATACAATCAATTACTCAAAATACATTACAATCAATAACAAATACATACCAAAAATAAATATTTTCAGTATATACAGTAATTCACACATATATTGTCTGCCTATCAGTATCAAAATTCTACTGTTGGCCTGGCCCATCCATCCTGTCCTCTGCATTTGGCCATAGATTTTCATCAACATCACTCCGAATGTTATCGCTTGCTATACACTGAGGAAAACATCTCTTTGCGTGCCTTATCCAGCCCTGGATGTGTTCCACTGTTATGTCCATACACCCAGCAGCCATTGCATCTAGAAGTGACATCTGTTTGTATGGGTGGTGGTCCTAAACCTTCACATATACCTTCATAAACTTCATATTGTTACCTGAGTTCCTTAACACCCTCAGAGTGCCTTTCAAAGGGGACAGTGTACAACTGTTTCATCCTGATCTGATGTTTCTGTAGCACTCTTGAAATGGTTGTAGTGCTTACACTGTCAATGTTTGGACATATCTTGTTGTCTGCAATTATGTTGTTGCATATTTCTCTTAGCCTGATGCTGTTGTTGACAATGACCATCCCAACTATTGTATCCTCCTGTTGAGGCGTAAACATTATTCCCCTTCCCCCTGTGTGACTGTGTGAGGTAACCGCTGGGTCCTGTAGTGAGTCAACGACAAATGTGCACTGATACATTTTCTGGAGACTTCTCAAATCACAGCACTGCTGTAATATACACATCAATTGAACTCCTTCAGTCAGAATGCTGTAAATACTGTATAGTACCTGTTGGTTTGCCTGAAAATCCTCACTATTGAAGCCACTGTGGATCTAGGCAAGTTTGGTTGAACCCTCAACCTGCTTCCCTCAGGGACAGACCATGATTTACCACATGATCAATGACTGTGGCTCTGATTTCATCAGACACAACTGTTCTTGCTCTTCTGCGACGTCTTGTTCTTTTGCCTCTGGCTGCATCCATTTTCCCCACCAAGGCCAAGAAATGCAAATGCCAATCCAAAGGTGGCCCCTTTTGTATATGTGGTAACGGGGCACAAACAACAAACACCTGGGTAGGTTATTCACTGAAATGACAGCCAGGTGTTTCAACAGTACATATACAGCAGTAATAGCTGCAACTACATCTATATTTACCCTATATACATGCACATTTCAATGCAAGTATGATCACTTTTGTATAGATGGTAACAAGGCTGCAAACTGAATAAACTGAATAAACTTTCTGCTCAAATCAGAATGATCTGTTTTATGTATTTCAAGTTTCAAGTGCCAAAATGCAGCATATTTCCTTTCACAATGATCAGAATTTTATTGGGTTTTGAACTGAAAGTTAACTGTATTGAACAGAGTATCTAAATGTCTGCAAAATTTGCTGTATTTGTACAAACTTTTGCTGGTAGTGAACACTGACTGAGAGAGGTATTCATGAATATGGTGAATGTGTATGGTGAAAAAGTAGACATGGTATTGAGACAAGTGTGAAACAATTGTAAAAAACTGTAAGACTGATGATTAAGACTCATTATAAAATGAAAAGTCTTGTTGAGATTGATTGATTTCTTGGTTTTTGATTGACAGATAAGGGGCAGCCTGTGGTTTGTTTGTGTGTGTATGTGTGTGTGTGTGTGTGTGTGTGTGTGTGTGAGTGTGAGTGTGTGTATGTGTGTGTGAGGGAGTGTGAGAGTGTGTCTGTGCGAGTGTGTGTGTGTATGTGTGTGTATGTGCGAGAGTATGTGTGTGAGAGTGTGTGTGTGCATGCGTGTGTGTGTGTGAGAGTGTGTGTGTGTGTGAGAGAGAGAGAGTGTGAGTGTGTGAGAGAGTGTGTATGAGTGTGAGTGTGTGAGAGAGTGTGTGTGTGAGAGAGTGTGTGTGAGAGTGTGTGTGTGTGAGAGAGTGTGTGTGTGTGTGTGTGTGTGTGTGTGAGAGTGTGTGTGTGTGAGAGAGTGTGTGTGCGTGTGAGAGTGTGTGTGCGTGTGAGAGTGTGTGTGTGTGAGCGAGTGTGTGTGTGTGTGTGAGAGAGTGTGTGTGTGTGTGAGAGTGTGTGTGTATGTGAGAGTGTGTGTGTGTGAGAGAGTGTGTGTGTGAGAGTGTGTGTGTGTGTGTGTGAGAGAGTGTGTGTGTGAGAGTGTGTGTGTGTGAGAGAGAGTGTGTGTGAGTGTGTGTGTGAGAGTATGTGTGTGTGAGAGTGTGTGTGTGAGAGTGTGTGTGGCCCCGGCCCCCATTTTCTTTTCAGAGACGTTCGATGCCATAAACCAATCCGGCTGCTGCAGCCTCTCACTTCTCTGTTTGGTGCTGTGGCCAGGAGGGGGTGGGAGGGTTACTTCCTCTCACGAAAATGCCGTGGAACAGATTATTGTCTTTAATGAGCAGTCGTACTCATTTCCCCTCCAGGTTGCGTCTTTATTGTGCTTTTTAACAGACAGACCAGGGGCTGCCATGGGCACTAGGGGCATTGTTGTGGCCTCTAATCTAACAGGATACGGCCAGTGGCAGTGCCACTCTGGTAGTTTAGGCTGATAGACCCTTTTCTCCGCCGCTGTTCAGACGATGAGAAGACATGACGTGAAGTTCGCCTCAGGCAGGGACAGGAAGTGGTTTATTGGTGTTCTTGCTCTGTGGTGTATGTGTGTGGCAGGTTCGACTTTCAAGCTTTCTTTGTATCGCCGCAGGTCTTCGCAGCAAAATAGTTTGGCCTGTGAGGAGCTTGCAGAAGACAAAGCAAACGGAGAGGCCTTTGTGTTAAGAGACACTACCTGGCGGAAGGGGCTTGCATTTAATGAATTTGTTTGATTTTTTTCCTTCTGTAAATTCTGTTTTAGGCCTTTGGAATTCTGCTGTGAGCGTTGGACTGTTCACATCAGTCGACAGTCGCAGCTTCATATGATCACTGTTGGAATCCGCTGTTGAATTTTCTGTTTGCACTTTTTATAAGTACTGTATGTCCTAACATAATGAATTGGCAAGTTACAACTTTCAGTGATTTGTTCCAGTGTCGTGATTTTATTTCCGTATTAAGCACATAATTTCTGCCTGTTTTTAAAGATATATGTGCAACCGCCAGGAGAAATTGATTCTCCGAAAGAGAAAAGATTCTCTGAAAGAGTTGGAAAGTAAACATGTAACATTTTTGGATAATGGAGAGAAGGGGGGTGGGGTGGGGTGGGGTGGGGGGGGTGGGGGGTACAATCTGCAAGGAAATCAGCTATTCATTATCTGCAGGCTTTTCATAGAAACATGAGGATCCCGAAAGCTTAACAAGGTTTTCATTCTTCTCGCTCGAAGTCTCTGTCGAGCTGGAATGCTGCTGTACAATAAACACGAGGAAATATGACTTAGTGCATCAATGGCCTCAAACGAAAACACAGACAGCTGGGCCCGGGGAAACTTGAATCGGGAATAGCTGGCAGCTGATGAAAAAAAATAAACAATTAAGAAAAAAAGGGTATTTACCAAGTTAGAACTTATCTCGGAAGCAATTATGGTCTAATGGTGGTCCGAAAATACACTTAATGTGTTCGGGTCCTTGTCTGTTAGATATAGCACTGGAGATGTGAGGGAACGAGGGAGTGGGGGAAGAGAAGGACAGGAAGGAAGAGAAGCAAAGAAAGAAGAAAGCAGAGAAAGTGGGAGAGACAGAGAGAGAGAGAGAGAGAGAGGGAGGGGGGGAGAGAGAGAGGGAGAGAGGGAGGGGGGGAGAGACAGAGGGGAGAGACAGAGACGGGGATGAGAACAGAAAGCAGGAGAGGAGCAAGTAGAGAGGGAGGACAGAGGGAAGAGAATTCAGAAGTAGTTCCAAAATCAGCACCGTGGCAGGGAGTTGGGACAGATCCAAGAGGAACACTTCAAATGAGCAGGACAGGCTAACTTCACAGCAACTAAAAACTAAGTCAGTCTTAACAAGTATCTTACCTATATTTAGACTTACTTGTTTGCTAAATGAGACAAAAAACTGCCAATGGGGTGAGAAAGATTTGCCAATGGGGTGAGAAAATTTCCCTTGCCAAGCAAACAGTAACCTAAAACTAGCTAATATTTTCTACTTGAGAGAAAAAAGTCTTATTACAAGACTAAAAACGCTTGTGAAGACAGCCATTTGTTGCAGTGCTTGCATAGTCATACTTGCGTGGGTTCCTCTGCTACCAGTTCTAGTCCTCTCTCCTGAGAACCACACAGAGTTTTTGGTTTTGCAGCGTTGCAGTCGGTTGTGTGTGGAGGTGGACGCTAATAGAGACATGTTTAAGTGTAGAATGTGTCTCACTGTCAGATTATTTCCCTCCGGGATGTTTTTCTGGATCTGTGACAGTGTGGGAGGAGCAGAGCCCTTAGCCTCCCCTTTGAAGAGTGTTCAGAAACGCAGGCCTTTTTTATTAGAGCGAAAACCCTGCTGTGTGGACCAGGAAATCTGCCGGGCAGGAGGGCAACAGCCTTACAGACTCGGCCGTAAAATATGAATCAAATGGCAGAAGTACAGAAATGGACTTGGTAAACAAATGCATTTTTTTGGCTTTTTTTGTTTAATGGCAGATATATGCCTTTCAACAAGTTATGTATTGGCAGGGCTTACCCCGTACCTGTGCATGCATATATGTGCTTGTGTGGGCATGCTTTTGTGTGCACGTGTGTGTATGCGTGTGTGTGTGTGTGTGTGTGTGTGTGTGTGTGTGCGTGTGCGTGCATATGTGCATCTGTACAGGGCTTATGGAGATAACATGGCTGGAACATAACATTCACCAGCTGAGTTCAGTTCTGCATTTGTCTCACGTGTATGGGAGTCAGTCAGTCTGAAGAGAGTACTGTACTGTGTTGAGCTCAGTTAGTCTGAGTCCAAGCAACTCTGTCAGTGGGGTGGTACCCTGCCCGCTGGGCTGGCCTACTGTACAACACTGTCAGTGGGGTGGTACCCTGCCCGCTGGGCTGGCCTACTGTACAACACAGTCAGTGGGGTGGTACCCTGCCCGCTGGGCTGGCCTACTGTACAACACAGTCAGTGGGGGGCCAGGGGTCTTTTCATTTCTGAACACAAAACACGTTGAACCTTGAAGCGGATAGACCACACCTGGTTCCACTCCTGTCAGCTAAGAACAGGGAGATGAGGCTCCAGTGAGCATGTCATCACAAAAACGGGATGATTGGGAAAAAGTTGTCCGTTCTGAGAAATCGCGATTTCTGCAGCGACATGCAGATGGTAGCGTCAAAATTTGGCATACACAGTATGGATCCGTCCTGCCTCGTGTCAACGGTCCTGGCTGCTGCTGGTGGTGTATGGGTGTGGGGAATATTTCCTTTGCACACATTAGGCCCAAGCACCATCTGTGGCCACAGTCAACCTTTTTTTTTTCAAATGGATACTTCCAGTCAGAAAGCAGGCATCATCTCAATGGTTCCATGAACATAACAGTGACTTCAGTTTTCTCCAATGGCCCCAGATCTCAATCCAATAGAGCTCCTTTGGGAGTTGGAACCGGAGGTTCGCAGAATTAATTGTACGGCTGGAAAATATGCTATCTAGGAAGGGTTCCAGCACCTTGTTGAATCGATGGTGAGAAGAATGTGATTGAAGTCTGTTTTAGGAGCAGTACCATCCAGGAATGCATGCTAGGGTCCACAAGGTCTGCAGTTTTTGGTGACACTCCAAAATCAACCGTCCAGTTTATATAACACCAGACAGAAATAGAAAGGAGACTCTAATTCTGTTTCGGTCCCAGCTTATTTTGTGCTGGAGGGGATACACTTGGCACCGAAATGTGTGAATCAGCTGCAATTATCCACTCCACAGAACAAGTCTTAATTCTGGCTTCAAAGGGCCTTTACAGGACTTACAAGGGAAATCAAACCCAGTGTCAAATGAAAGGCATCGCGAGCACCAAAGAAAACAGACTCTGGCAGAGAGTCAGAGTGCCTTACAGCGCGATGGAGCGTTTTCTTTTTCCGTGACATTTTTGTTGATTGTTTCCTTATGCCCCTGTCAGGATTCATAAAGCCTGTTCAGAACCTCTGCCTTATGTTTAAAGTAAAGCAAATTTGTGTTACTCGTGGTGTACCATATGTGTGAATGATGAATATCTCATCATACCGTGTCTCAGTGAGTCTATGGCGTGTGTGCCCTGTGTGCCCACGTCCCCCCTCCTCAAGACGCTTAATATTAGTATACTGAAGACTGACTGGCAATATCAAAATCATTGTATGATGCTACTTTATGAACCCTGCATGAAGAATAATTCTTTATGAAAGTACTTACTGATGTACTGTGATGCTTTTAATTTCAGCCAGTTATATTAACATACTTTCATATTTAACATTTATCAAGCCAGCTTACCAAAGTGTCGCTCTGATTTTGCTTATACCCATATGTGTATTATATGTAGCTTTTCTCAGGAAAATTCTTACTTTATCGACTTCTTGACTTTATTTCCGGTTAAATTCGCTTAATGCATTCTTGGAGCTGGAATTTCTCAGGATCTCAGTCCAGCACTCATGGCATAGATCTTCTGATTCTTATCTACATCTGTCATCTTCACGACACACTCTAATCAACAAGCCAATAAATAAAAAGCAAGACTTTAAAGGCGGCCAAGTCTGTCTGGCATGGTGATTTGTGGTGCAAAATAGTGCTTCTACTGAAATAGTACTTCTCCTGAAACAGGACTTCTCCTGAGACGTTTGCAAAGGCAGTCCTATTGTGGACGACCAGTCAGCCATCACCTCACTGTTCTAAGGGTCACATTTACAAAAAGGTTCATGAATTGTCATTAACTAATGATAGAAATGGAATATCTAACAGAAGAGAAACTGTGGAAGTCTGAACTTATGACACTCGTTGTCATGATGTCGGATTAATCCGCTGTTTTATGGATGATGTGTGTGGAAAGGAGGCCCAGGATATTAAGGACTGCTCAACTTCACATACCTGCTCCGTGTTGTCCTGGAAACATGGCGGCTGAGTGTTAAGTGGTCAAACTTTACAAAAAGTCCATGAATTTGCATTAACTATTGTAGTTATTAACATTAATCAACGATGTACAAATACATTCATTAAGCATGAAACTTCTCATTAGTTATTATGTGTTAACTATTAACTACCATATTTGTTACATGAATATTTATACATTAGCAAACATTTATTTTTCATTCCAATATGAATTGGCATTAACTAATGTACTTTTTAACGATGTACAAATACAAAAACAAAGCTGTACGGATTAATTTCTCAATAGTTACATTAGTTAATGCCAATTCATGTAGCCTTATTGAAAGTTGTTACCGTTCTTAGTACTGATGACACTGTCGCAAAGACCAAATACAGTACATAGGATTCAAGCGAACAAACTGCATTTGCTTTGTATCATAACAATTATCTGAAGAAAAGCAGAATTTGTTTTTAAAGATTTTTTAAATATCAGGCAACTGTATTAATTTTATTCTAGTAATTTATATTTTTGGTCATTAAATTCTGTAATGCAGTATATGACCAGGGAAAGAACTGCAGAGCAGCGATTCTTCCAACACTAAACCCAAACATAGCTTTTTCTGACAATGACAACCAAAGTTAATACTGATCTTTCATTGAGCTTTTTAGCTTAGCACACTATTGGCGGGTTTGGCTTTGAAAGACAGTTGCCTATGATAAGACAATCATACCTAGGGTTGTGAGTCAATCACAAAGTGATTTTGGTCAAAAACCTGGCATAACCCTGGGTCCATTATCTCTTAACAATACTGCGATTGAAGCATTCCTCAAAATTAACAAAGAAATTGATAACTGGCCATACATTTGCTATATCAGTCGTTTTTAAGTTGCAGCGGGCAGTCCACAAGCATAAACTGAAGGACCTTGAAAGATTTTGTTTGGAGGAATGGTCAAAGATCCCTTCAATATCTTCCCCAGTCACTTAAACACCGTAGAAGATGATTCAGTAGTTATATCCTTGGGAGGGAGGGTGTAAAAATAATTTTACACCTATCTTTGTGGAAAATAAAAGTATTACTTTTCAATTATTAAACTACATTTGTGCCATGCACCTCATGACCTGTGTGTATTTTAGTTTTATTTTATACAGCCTTGTTTGCTGATCTTAATCTTTCGGAGGTCACTGTATTGCAGTATCCTTCATCAAGGAACGGAACTGTACGTTTAGAATTTTTTTTTTGCCATTTCGTTCAACTTGCCATGTTCCCACCTTTCACCCAAACACCTCATTACTCAGGACCAGTGAAGCAGAGGAATGGGAGGAGGCTTGTGCGGAAGAAGGTATTGAAAGTAGAGCCGACACATAATTTATCACTGCCAGCTGAGTACGGTTAAATGACTGCCGTATGTAGCCACTGGGAGATGTCTATCGGAAGCTGGTTGAGAATGAAGGACTTCTGCTTCCAAACAAGTGAGCTTCCCACCTGACCGAGTATCAGGCTGTTTGTTGGTGGAAAATGTGATTCCTTCATCTTGGCCTGTTGATAGTTTTGTGTTGTCCCTGTAGACAGGGATTAGTGGTCCCACATGTTTGCATATCCAAAATCAGCCTTCTGAATGCTGTTTACTTGGAGAATAGTTTCCTTTTAAAAACAACATTGGCAGCAACAAATAAGCGCACTGGTCAATAAAGAAAAATTTTGTATGCCCCGTTAAATGCAAACTGTGGTCATTACCAGTAGCAGGATAATACTATTTCTCATTTCAAACAGAAATGATACAACTGAAAAAATATTTACCGTGGTTGTTTTTGGTGCAGGCGCATTGCTATAACAGCGACCAAGGCCTATAGTGCTCATTTTTAAAGGGACATATTTGAAGAATGAGGCTAATTCTTGTGTTTAATTGCTTTCTTCCTTTCTGTCAGTGTCAGATTCTTTTGGGGAGGTGGGGGGATTGGGTCTGGGGAGGGGTGACAGGGCTGGGTTTGGGCGGAGGTCTTTGCCATGTGTTGGGATTTCTGCTGGTGTCTGTGAGTCTGCATAAACACATTGCGAGTTGATGATGCAGTGCAGTCTGAGGATTTGGTAATAAAAAGAAAGGCAGGGCGGCGATGGTGACCACAGTCATGTGATGCAGGCTGGCGCTCTGCAGTGACCCTGGCCCAATGTGCTGTATAGTGACCTTTGACCTTTGACCTGTATGGGAAGTACAGTGAGAGAGGAGCTTCATGGTGTCAGTCTCTACAGTGTTTCTGCTGCACATGGAGCTTGTGCAAACAATAATTACTCCGCTAGCAGGTTGCAAAAGGGGGAAAATCTAGCCTCAGGGCTACATGAATGCCAGGCAGTAATGGTGCACTTTAATTGGGTGTTGACAACTTTTAAAATGTTGGTGGTGCTACTGTAAAATAGAGTGGTGCCCATATTTCATAAAAAGTTAAAAAGTTGAGCTGAGTTATAGTCTAATGTTAAAGTGAAATCCTTGTGGTGAGAAGTCTGTCATGCTGATTTGGTTCCAGGACCACACAGGACAGGTATGCAAAGTTACGCATGCACTGTTTACCTGAATCTACTGGGCCTTGTTTAATCCACATACTTCACGACATACTCCTTTTTAACATTCAAGTAAACATGAACATAGTAATTATGAACATTGTTACAAACGGGGTCAACATATTACAACATCATTAATGTCTATTTACTGTAATGTAGAACTTAGGTGTACAATACAGCCTTACAAACTGTACTGAGTATGTAAACAGACTCTTACAAAAGTGAAGTATGAAAAGTCACAACTGAGAAAGTTACTCCTCAATAAGTCTGTCGTTTTGTAACAGCTTTCACATTTTGGACCCTAAAGGACTGAAATATCTGTCCACCTTTATTTTCGTCGTGGTTGTCTTGTCCAGGTGTTGTGAATCTGTTGTCTGTGACATCATTTTGACTCCTAATGTGGTCACCTTGATTGTGTGGAGGTGTTCAATTTTCCCCCTTGTTCCTTTGCGTTCATCAGAATCAGCTTCTGTCCTGTCTTTATATCCATCCATAAGATGTCCCCACAATTTCATTTCAATCACGGCAGCAATCTGAGGTGGAGTCCAGGTTCCTTCATGTCTTACCCTGACACTTAGCTGAGAGCTGGCTGCTGGCATAAACAGTCTATGCACACTTTTAGGGTCATAATAGGGCCATAACTATCCCTGGGCCACACAATTCAAGTCCAACCCCAAGCAATCCCCGCCCTACCCCTTCTTGCCACCAAAATCCTGGTGCTGACCCTGTTGTCAAATGCCTGTAGCTCCAGAAAATGTCTGAATCCTGGGTCAAAGTTTTGCTCTGGTCCAAAAACTGCTTTCACTGGGCTTGCCACTATTTTTAGATTTCTCTTTCATGGTATAGCAGGGAAGTGCTTGTCTTACACATCAGCTTATCTGCACTTGAGCTAATGATGGTCAAAATGCCATCCATTTGGTGTATTTCCCAAGTGAGAGGTATGGGTCTATGCCATCTGTGTTAGCTTTTTTCAGCATGAAAGCAGATTGATTGAGGATAATGGGGACTTGAGGTCATCTTGCTGAATTGCCAATAGTTATCATAGGCTTGGTCAAACTAAATTATGGACCATTGTAAGACATGAGAATTCCTGGAGTTCCTGACATACCTGGCAAACTGTGATTTCAATGATCAACCACTTTTGTACTTCTAGTGTCAATTTTCCGCCATTAGACTGCAATGGACTTGGAGTGGTAGTCCATAATTAGTTGTTATTCAAGTCTACACCTGCTGTCTGCAAGATGCTCTCTGGAATAACATGGCTGTGGTGGCCCCTGGGAATGTTATCGTCTGTATGGGTTGTTCCATGCACACTCGTAAATCTCCGTCATGTTTTTTTGACATCTCTGGCCAGAAGTAGATCTCTTGCTCCTTGTCTGAAAATGTCCATTCGCAAGTGGCTTTCATGAATTTGATGTAACATTTACTTTCTCATTTTTTTTGGAACAGCGATCCGTTCTCCTCTGAAGAGGATTTCCTCACTGATCGCTATCTCTTCTGTGAAGCTCCAGTAATCCAGAAATTCAGTGGGAGTCCGGCTTCTTCTCCGCCAGTTGTCTCTTGACGTTTATTCAGTGTCTCATCATTTCATGTCCCTCCCTCCTCCGATTTCTTATAGCTTGTTCTTTGACACCGATAATTTAGCATATGCTCTTGTGCTAATGTTGCTGTTTCAGGCTCTTCTGCGTCAGTGTAGTAGGTTGTGCACACATCGTTCTCCAGTCTGTGTATCACCTTCATTTTGGACTGCAGGAGTCTGTATCCCTGTGGCTCAATGGCTTTTTTATGGTGGCTTCTTGTGGTTTGTGTTCTGAATAAACGGCTTTACTTTTTTTATGGTTAGTATTTATTTTTCAATTTGTACATAACATTGATCAGTTACATGTAGTTATCCCCTTTGAGAGATATGCGACTGGTCTTTTTTAGCATTCAAACTGCTGCACTCACAGAAATCATCGTGGGGAGGTTAATATCACAGATCGTAAGCGAAAGCGCCATAAGCCTTGTTTTAGCTTGGTTATTGCCCAATGGTGCTCGGCTTCCTGTTGCCGCATGCCATCACCGTGACATCTCATGGAGGTTTGAGTGGTGGAACAAATGTGGAATGAACTTAGCCAAGCAAGTGGGTCTTTATTGCATTCAGGAGTTGCCATGATTCTAATTGCCTCTGTTCTGCTTTGACCTGGTCTCAGTCCAAGGAATTCTATGTCCTTATATCCAATTCTGTGTTTCTCTTTGTTGAGTTTTAAGCCCTTTGCTCTGGTCCTTTCTTGGACTTGCTTCAGCCTGTGCTCATTCTTCCCCATCATCAGTATAAGTCAAGGCTGGATCAGTTGTGTCTGATTCCAGGCCAAGTCAGCGGAAATCTGAGTCAAGAGCTAAGTAAGGTCAAGAGGATTTGAGACTTAGACCAGAGTGTTCAATGTCATTGCAGCTTTCAAAGGATAGCACTGACCATGTGAAATGCAAGTTACAGAATTTCTATTTGTTTCTGTCGCTGTGTATTTACCATTGGAATAATGATCCAGTCATTAGCCGGCAGCCTGGCACACATACATTGTAGCTAGAGGCTACATCAAGTTGTCGGGCTAATAGTAATGAGTACATAAGTAGACTAACTAGCTAAGTAACTACCTAAAATAAACTGTCCACTGTCTCTTCCCGACAGGACAGGTTGCCGAGCATTGTCTATATAATTGAATTCATGCCACCTTGTGAAAATTTGCTTGCCAAACACCGTCATTGAAAGTATTTACAGTAGCACTATGTGCTCCCACCACTAGTGGCTCCTTTCACACACCCATAGCCTTTCTTTGCACAGTTGTGCTCTTCAAAATGGCTGCCACTTGAACTCTGTACAGTCAGCACTGGTGCTGTCCTTATTTATTTTCAAATACGTCCTCTGCATTGGTTGCATAAACATGTATAAGTTGAAGAGTACAACTACTCATGGGCTTGAGATTTTGTGCTGTTTGTACAGTATACGCCAGGGGTGTCCAATCTTATCTGAAAAGGGCAGGTTTTGCAGGTTTTTGTTTTAGCTCAGCGCTAAGACACCTGACTACTTATCAAGGTTTTGACTGGAGACAATGCTGAGTTAATTGGTTGAATCGGGTGACATATTGCTGGACTGAAACAAAAACCTGTGCCCACAATGGCGCTTTCCGGATAAGACTGGACACCCCTGGCATAAGCCCTGCATGTACGTGCTAGCTACGCCCACCCACTAAGGCACTGCAGCCTATTTTACATAACCTGATCACAATGTAAGATATGGGATATGGAAATCTGTTTTCAATGGCGGATGTAAATGTGCCCTACGTGTTCTGTCAGGTACTGCGTGCATTGTCTTTGATCTGCATATTTTCCAGTGCTTTGTTTTTTAATAAATTCCTGCACTGTTTGATATAATGTAGGAATGTGTGAAGCTGCTCTATTCTGCCTGTTTGGACGACCTGCTGAAAAAATCAGGTTAGATTTTGAAACAACTGGTAGCTGGTTGACCAGTTCAGACCAGCTCCCAGCTTGACATGGTTTGACCAGCTCAAGCTATGTTTTGAAAACTCATACCCAGCTAATCTACCTTTATGACCAGCTTGGCCATGCTGGTTGACCAGCTCATACATAGCTAGACCAGCTTATGACCAGCTTGAACAGCTCAATTTTCAAGCTGGCATTGCTGGATTTTTCCGGCACTCACCCACTACCTTACTACTGCTTGTTTTTCATGTTCTGTTGTGTCCGTTTGTGCTTCGCCACCCACTTGCTTGCTGTAATGTGCAGTCCTCCTGCTGCCTCAGCTGCAGCTGTTCTCTGCTAGTCTCAGATATGACACGTCCATGTTGCTCTGTCAAGAGCTATATCCCCGTCTCTTGAAATTCTTTCTCTCGATGCGTCTGACGTAATCCCACGGACCACTCCGTCTCTAAGCTAATTGTCTGTCTAGAGATTCCTCTAGCTCTTTTGACTTCAGTGGTACATTGGCCAATTTCCATCTCGATTCACCTTGCTTGCATGTGAAAAACGTGTGCCCGTCGTAAGTTACGGTCTTTATTGATTTAAGCATACTTAAATCAGACATTTCTCCACAATGAATTTTAAATCGTGAAAATCATCAGCAGTGTTAAATAGTGAATAACCTTCTTAGCAGATCCTGCACTGGCCAGATATGATGGAAAAGGCTGCTGAAGTCTCCAGGTTTCTAGAAGGTTCCCTCGTTAATGTAGGTCAAGAGCTGCAGGAAGCGTGGGACCTTCCATTGTTTTATGCGATAATTGTTACCATCTTTAATAAACTTAACACTCTGACACCACGGTTCCAGGACCACACAGAGCAGGTATGTGAAGTGGAGCAGTTTTTACTTGAATCTCCGGGGCCTCGTTTCCATACACATCATACATAAAACAGCGGATTAATCTGACATCATGACAAGGAGTGTCATAAGTTCAGACGTCTACGGTTTCTCTCCTTGTTGTATATTCCATTTCTATCATGCTCTCTGCTTTCATAACCTTCCGGAAGTTTCCAGAGTTTTAAAACTCAGGCACTGATTATAAAAGAAAGGATATCCCCTCAGACCAAGCTTTGTTTTGAGTTGACATTCAACAATATTATTATATTTTACATAAATATGTAAGAACTGTACTGCATAATTGCATGTAAGTACTGTGTAACTGCTATGTAGTTTGGCATTGTTGCATACATTTTGTGGTTATATAAAGGGCTATGGTTTATTTGTGGTTCGAGCCGGGGCTGGGGTGAGGTAAAGGATTTCACTTCCTGCCATAAGATTGGCAGTGTTTAGTTAGGGTCTGGATGAGGAGGAAAACAATAAGCATTCCGATAACCTGCGCAATTACCAGAACCACAAAGCTCTGTTCTACATTTATTACGGTGTGCTGGATATGTAATAATGCGTAACTACACACCAGGGTACTGATAGGCTTTTTTTGTTTTACAGTTAGCTGAAGATGAAGCGTTAATATGAAGGTCCTTCTGTAAGTGGTTGCAGATGTTTATGGGTTTGGAGAAGCAGACCTCGGACATCTTGGCAGGGTTAGATTCCAGGGAGGAGCACAACTAATAGCTTCAGACACAATAACTCAAAGAGCTCAGCTTCTGCTCTGAACCTAGCATTAGCTTACTGCACTGTGGGTCTGCTCTGCTGTTTTACACTGGACATAAGTAATGCTGCTGCCAGCTCAATGGCGACTTGCTATTGTCATCATATCAATCCTTCATGTTAAAAAATGGGCTTTCTCTCATTGCCCTTATGGTGTACATAGTTGGTGGGATTGTATTTTCTTCACAAAGCTAGAAGCACCAAGTTAATTAAATACATCACACTTCCAGTTTGGTGAACATAAAATCATTTCAACAGCAGCCCCAACAACAACAACAACAACAACAACAACAACTACAACAAAAACTCAACACAATTCAGTTAGCATATATTTTTTTTCATGACTGGAACTGATTTAGAAACTCAAATTCAAGGTTTGATTCATTGGAAGTAAGATGGTTCATTGGAAGAGGGGAGAACTGGGAACTAGGGATTTAGCAGCCGGAATGGTGCAGCATGTGCTGGGATGCTGGCGGCTGGATACAAGCCTTTAGCAGAAGGAATGATGCAGTGTGAAGGATGTCGTCCCGGGGGCTGTGATTTTGGCAAATGTTGCTCATTTGGACTGATTTTGTGTCTATCCAGATGCACTTCACCCCAAACCTCAACAATCCAGAGTGGGTATTCATGAGACTAAATCCAACCCTACCTTGGTATTAATGACACAGTTACAAAACTATGAGGCCTGAAAAGACATTCTCCACAAGCCTTTGAGGATCCTGGTATAGATCACGATAAAATGGTCGCACTGTAGGAGTATGGGAACATTTTGTAACCGGCAAAATGTATGCAACAATGCCAAACTACATAGCAGTTACACGGTACTTACATGCAATTATGCAGTACAGTTCTTACATATTTATGTAAAATATAACATGCTGCCACAACACAGTATTAGTGGTTATTGTTTGATATTCTTCTGGGCTAAATAGTCCAAGTAATAATTAAAGTTATTTGATAATAGTTCCCATAAATTAATTTACACATTGCAGGTTTGATATAATTTCTTGTATTTGAATTCTCAACTACCAACCAAATGGTCTGTTTTAGGTGGCCATGTGTCCATCTTTCCACCAATTAGGAGCCTGTTGACTCACCTCAGTCCAATTTGGACAGTTATTTTTCAGTTAGTTTGACCTTCTTGGCATGCATAACTATTTCTGACATAATGTGGCTTAAGAGGGCAAATAATCCATCAAAACATGAAAAGTGCCAGCATACACAGCAATCCCCAAGGAGCTTGAGAGCCACTGATATACAATTATGCCAATCTAATCTGAGCCATAATACCAGCCATAAGTGGGATGTATAACTTACTCAGTTCTGTTTCAGTGACATCATTGTTAAGTATGAGAGATATGGGCGTGCAACCTGCGTTTTCACTGCTGCAGTTAACTTGTGTTGAAAGGAGGAGGTGTCTTCACACCTGGGCTGACAGGCAACTCCTCCAGTTACTGACAAACACTGCAATTTACATTTCAGTGGTTATGTGACTTAAATACCTTGAATGATATTCTGTAACCCGAAAGGCAAAATCAGTAATGATTTATGATCAACTTCTGATTTGTGTCACTCCTGATGTAGTCGATAATTATTGTTTAGTGTAGGCAATATGTGACTCATTCAGTCACTCGTACATCCATTTTCAAACCGCCCTCCATTCTGTGCCACCTGTCATTCCGTGATTGGATCATGAAATACAGGATGACATGGTTCCCAGTGTGTATAGAAGAGAGTAGAGGAAACAAGAGGAGAGGAATAAATGTAGGCAAAATGAAGAAAAAGAAAAGAAGGTGACGTGGAAATGCAGAGGTGGTTCACATCTTCACACGGCTTAAATTGGCATCGAGGTTCTTCTGCTGTTGACTTCATCATTCTCAGCTTAATTTTTTCCACAATCCGGCCTTCACATTTGAGGAAATATCCCAGACGCACTCGTTCCAAGAGCCCTCCCAAGGAGGTGACCCGTGGAAAGAGGGCTGTTGATGGAGAAAGTTAGTGGCCTTCACTTCAGGTGCCGTTTGCCGCCTGATTAATCCCAACACCACTCTTCTTTGAGGGGGATCCAAGGCTGATGGCTCAGAAGCGCTTGAAGGACTCTTTTGTGTAACGGGAGACCTGGGAATGCTCCTCGGGGAGACGGGGCTCCCAGGATGGGCGTGGGTCTTAACCCCCCTCGCCCCCGCGGCCCCCTTGCCGGATCGGGTTTCAGGTCAAGTGTCGCGAGCGGCGATGAGTGACACATTGAGCTCGGACCCTCATGGCATCGATGACCGAAGGTGGAGTCACAAAAAGCCGAGACAAAAGCAACGGTGGTGCGGATAAGAGCGCTGTCATCCATTGTGGCCGAAGACCTGGGAGAGAATGAGAACCCACCTCCCACATGCTTTGTGCTAAGTGATAGTGCATTTGTGGCTTGCCTGTAATGTACACACAAGGCTATGTAATGTAGGGCCTTTTACAATTACCGCTTGGCTGTGGAGTTTTGTCGGTGTTGAGACAACCTGGTGTGTGACGTTACAGGTTCACTTCAGGAGGTAAAATCCCGCGAACGAAACACATTTAACCAGCCCGGCATGCCACATTCCCACGATGCACAGGGCTTCTACTGTTTGGACTCCTCAGTCTGACCTTGCCCAACTCCATCTCAGCTCTGTCGCTGGGTCTCATGGGGACCGTGCTCTGTTTTAGCTCAAGGAGCGTGGGTGTTTTTATTTCACACCACTTCTGTTGCAGAATTCTCACACCGTTTTCCCTGGCTTTCACCTGCGTGTGGCGACGATCCAGGCCCTTCGTTCTCGACCCCACCGTCTGCTACGTCATCCCACCCCCCCCATCTCTCACCTCCTCCTTTGAGGAAACTGGCAGAAGTACGGCGGGGAGGAAAATAAGGTTTGGCCGACAGGAATCTGCCGTGTGTGGGTGGGGAGTGGAGAAAAGAAAGTATGCGTGTGTTCCTCAGAAAGCCTTCAAAGCCTGGGCTCTGTGGAAACATAGTTTGCGTGTGATTAGGCTGTCGGGTCCCAGAGAGGTAACAAACAAAAGAAACAGCATTCAACAGGGGACACACACGCACAAAAAAAAAACAGATGTTCTAAGCCGCACAACACATGCTAATCTTCGTGTGACAGGCTGCAATCAGACAGATTCACTTTTCTCTCATTTTTGCTGTTTGTTTTTGTCTTTTCACTGCTCTGGTGTAAAATCCTGCTATGACCAGCTTGAAATTACCAGCTACCAGCTGTTTCAAAACAAAGCTTGAGATGGTCGAATCAGGTTGATTATGGAGCTGGTCTGAACTGGTGAACCAGATACCAGCTGTTTCAAAACCCAGCTTGAGCTGTTTTTTTCAATAGGGTGGTCATCTGGTGAAATCTCAAATTTCTATATTCTTAACCACTGCAGTCTGCTTTAATTCTTCAAATACAAATGTACTTATTTTAGAGCGCACTTTAAACCCCTGGACAAATACTCTGTCCTAATGCAAAGGAAGTCCAAGTAGCTCTGAGGAGCTTAAAGCCACCCTATCTCTGTGTGGATGAGACCAGTTGCATCCCATCATAGCAGACGTTAACCACAGATGACGTCTCATCCCACAGATGTGCTCAACCCTAGTCACAGCAATTGGGTCCAGACTGCGGGGATAGACTTTGTGTCTCACCTAAGTCCAAAATTCAACATTTGTCCTCAAACGTCCCATATTGTGGAAAGCAACATTTCCCTTGCTATGTGGATTATAAAGGAGTTGTAGGTGCTTTAGAAATTTGTGAAATATTTGTGAAATATCAAAACACACAGTTACCAAGGAAATCCACCCAAAATCCGTATGAAGAAAATGTGCATTTAAACAAGCAGTTTGGACTTCCTGAACTTTATGACATCACAACTGTACGCTCATTGGCATATGTTCGCCTTCAGCATGGCCCACAGACAACATTGCAGAACGAGCCAGCCAATCAGAACAGAGGTTAATTTATGTCAGTGAGCCTTAAAGACACAGTCACTGAAACAGCCTGTTCTTGGTTAAGCTCATGAGATGTGCTAGATGATGGACAGGTGCATGTCTTCTTATGGATGTCGGGACCTAAACTAAAACACTGGAAAGGTGTACAATATGGGACCTTAATAGCAAATGGGCGCCCTGTAAAGACAGCTTTTGAGCCGTAATGGAGCCCGATTTTGGGTGAAGCACGGTCTGCTGTGTGCATTTCCTGTTTTAAACGCATCAAAGGGATGAGTGCTCTGACCACTCGTTCTCTGCCAGCACCAGCCTCGGCGCGTCTATCCGCGAGCAGCCGTTTTTACAGCCGAGCCGCTGCACTTAGCGGTCCTCGCCCCCCGATAACGCCTTGACCCTTGACCCCACCGGCCCCCGTGGGAGAGGGGAGGGGTGGCGTGGCGTGACGCTGAACAGAGGGCCGTACCGAACGGGCCATCCCGGCCCCCGACAGGGGTGCTGAGTGCTGAGAAGTCCCAGGCCAGAACCTGTCACGTCCAAGGCCGCCCTCCGAGCGGGACCCCCGAAAGCAGGGAGCGGAAAAACACGAGTGGCCCGGGGAGGAAGGGGGAATGCTGGGTAGTTTTGCGGTGCCTCCGCTGTTGCTCCGACATTAAAGTGTCTTTGGCGGCCGAGTGTTATTTGTACAGCTGATTCCTGTTTTCTGACCAGTGGTACACGCTGGTGTTTGTTTTGAGCGATAATGCCATTGTTTTGCTTGAAGCTCAGATTTATTTTATTAAGGATATAATGTCAGAGCCAGAATAATTCTCTTTCTCCCTCTTTCTCTCTCTCTCTCTCTTTCTCTCTCTCTCACACACACACACACACACACACACTCTCATGCTGGCACACACACACACACACACACACACACATACACACACTCATACACTCACTCTCTCCATCATTACTCAATGTTCAAATGAAGAAATATCAAATTATGAGGAGGGGTATGGGTGATTGGCCCTGATCCAGCCTCACACTAATGTTTGGAGTAATGAGACATAGGCCACAGGGTCCACTGTCATACGGTGCAGCTGAGGTGAAGTTTGGCCCATTTGGGTGTGCAGCTTTTCATAGAAGCAGCTGTGTTTGGATATACTTTGCTGTTGGTGTGTCTTTCACCGATTTAAAATGGGGAAAAAGGAATATTGCTGTCTGAGAGTCTCCATTTTAGAAGTTTTTTCCATCGATTACTGACAGACAGACGAAGTTCTGCTTTGCGGAGGGTGTGGATTCAGAAAAGCGGGTGCAATGTTTGGGGCGACATCAAATGAATTTGGCCATAATTTTAACAAATTATTCAAACTTCACTTCCTGAACGAAAAAGTGAAATTACATCCTGATTAATGAATGAAAACAGTCCAGCCCTGTGTCTGAATACAGTATGAAACCTGAAAGCAAGAAAGCCCATTTTGAGCGATGGAAAAAACAGCGCAACCGTGACTGCATCGCCGAAGCCCTTTTGAAAGCTCAGTCTGCTTCACTCAAAGCGGGATTGACATGCCCGACATCACGCCATTTTGAGCAGTCAGACTGCGTTACTGTACGCAAGCTGATGTCATCCCTTACCTCAGAGGTGTGAAGCAGCTCCGCTGTGTGCCTGTGCATAGGAAACCGTTGGATCTCTTTCAGTCCTTTTCATATTGATTCAACGAGGGGAAATCCAGGATTCTGACCATGGCTTTAGAGCATAACCGGGTCGGCCAGCTGCAGGGTGGGTGGAGTCGTAGAATGACTCTTACGTCTCTCCGTCCAGATCCAAATCGTTTACAGAACTGGACTCCTACCATGTCAGGGCTGGGCTCTCGAAACTACAGTAATATCAACTACGTAATGAACAGCTCATTAACTTCCCATCGTCAGAATGAGAAGTTGCTACAAAATGTAGTCTGAACATTAACACATCTAGACACAGCAGCTGTCCCAACCTCACCCACATATCTCCTTTATTTGGTCCCGTGAGGGTCTAGTCCCTGAAGACACGTTCCTCAGGTACCCACCTCGTGGATAGAACGTAGATAGAAATGTCTATCTTGACATCCCTGCAGTCAAATACAGCTATATCAGCTTGACCAGCTTGAAAATTAAGCTGGTCAAGCTGGTCATAAGCTGGTCTAGCTGGGTATGAGCTGGTCAACCAGCATGGCCCAAGCTGGTCATAAGCTGGTCTAGCTGGGTATGAGCTGGTAAACCAGTTACTATCTGTTTCAAAACATAGCTTTAGCTGGTCAAAGCTGAGCAAGCTAGAGCATGTCAAGCTGGGAGCTGGTCTGAACTGGTCAACCACCTAAACCATGTCAAGCTGGGAGCTGGTTTGAACTGGTCAACCAGTTAAACCATGTCAAGTTGGGAGCTGGTCTGAACTGGTCAACCAGCTATCTGGTTGGCATTTATATCTATCTGCTGTTTCAAAACTTAGCTTGAGCTGTTTTCTTAGCTGTTAAGAAAAACAAACCAAGACATGACTTTCAGGCTGAGGGTGTCTGAATAACGGACAATGTTGCAAGTAGCAAGTCATGGCTTCAGTGGAATACATGCATTATTTTCAAACAGCGATCATCAGCAAAGTTAGAAGACTAATACTGAGAGCATTCCCAACAATGGTGCTGACTAACTAATCACATACACCACTGTGATGGAGCAGTCAGATACAGACCATCAGATCACAGAGTCCGGGGGGATAGAGACACAGTGTACCCAGGCCAGGGTAGAGGTTGACTGGGTTCGTTCCTGTGGCCGTTGGCCTGTCTGGCTGGCTGTGATTCGTCGCCTGTCGCAGCTGCGCCCTGGCACCAGAGAGATCTCTCCAGAGACAGCGGTCTGCCTCTCTGCCCTTCTCGTCCAGTGCTACGTCACTTTAACGGAAACTCTCAAACAGCCAGCCAACTCCATTATCATTCTCTAACTCTCTGTGTTTGTGTGTGCCTGTGTGTGTGTGCATCTGTTGTGTGTGTGTATGTGTGTGTGTGTCTCATTCACCACTCCAGCTGGGACATCATGGATCAATTTGAGGGTGCTATTATCCATGGAATTGTGGGAGTGATGTACAATGGTAGCTGTAGTTATAGCTGTGGCTTTTCCTATAACCATCTTATTCATTTTACCTAGAAATCAAATGTATGTTTAAGACAATTACTTTGTTATTAGTCTAAGAAATATGCAATTAATTACAACACTGTCAAAAGGGGCTATTTCATGCTTTGCCCTGTCTGGAAGTGTCCCAGGGAAGAGTGGATACAGACGTCTTGAGGAAAAAAAGAAAGCTCTTTTACAAAATGTGAAAGAAAACCGAAATCAAAATCTGTCCCAGATTCAAAAATGTGAAAGCTTTTCCTGACTGGCAGTTGGTTTCAGACTGTGTTTATAATGTGTAAGTGCAGGTTGATCAACTGGCATGTGGCTAGAAATCCCATAATAAAAAAGGGTGATGAGACACTATCTGGTGAGATTACGAGCATGGAGCAGTATATGAGACAATAATTCTGTGATGAAAAAAGCATTCAGTTCAAGTAATAACCTACTTTAATGTAATTGTCTGTCTGAAAATTGCTTTCTGCAGGGTGTCATTTTCTCAAAGTTTGCTTCTGGCACAGTTGTTTTCTTACCAACTCTCTAAATTAAAAAATATATTTTACATTTAAAAAGTTTTTCTATTCCGAAATACGGTCCAATACTCAAATCCGTCTGTCTCCCAACACCTTCAACCAGTTATCATTTTTTAAATCCTGCTGCTGTATGATTTAGAAAATTTTCTAATTTTGTGAGATTAAACAGTACCTGAAAATGTTTCTCACCAATTTTTCATATTTATTGATAAAAGGCTAGTCATTGGGGAGGCAATAAGAAGGCGACACACAAAGTGTCAACATTTTTCTGTTACAATCGTTTTGTGCCAATTCAAACTGTTGGGGTCGATTTGACCCCAAACATAAAAGTGTCCATATAACATGAAGGCTAAAGGACAAATTTCAGCGTTTCATCAGGGTGACCAGGTGCCTTTCGTCTCTGGTGTTTTTCCACTGCGCTGCACGGCGTTCGGTTGTTATCATCGCCAGCAAGGGCACGGATGTGTGCGGCGCCGTGGCCTGCCCACACCTGTCCCCGCGCTGGCCTTGCCTGCGTCCGCTCCCGCCCTGTCATCATTGGCCTTGTTCTGTCTGGAGCGGACCTCACACAACGTGGATCAGCAGGCCTCTCTCCGCCCTGCCGCACCCCTCTCCCAAACACATTACCTCAAGGTGCTCAGTCTCCCGGGAGACGCCCTTCTGCGTCACGCTCCTCTCCGTCCCCCGGCACACGGCGGCCATTTTACGGGAGTGACTCGGGGAAACGTGGCCCACGGCTCTTAAGGCAGGACGCAGAACATACAGACACACACACACACACACACACACACACACCCTCTCATACAGACACACACACACACACACACCCACCCTCTCATATAGACACACACACACACACACACCCTCTCATACAGACACACACACACACACACACACACACACCCTCTCATACAGACACACACACACACACACACACACCCTCTCATACAGACACACACACACACACACACACACACCCTCTCATACAGACACACACACACACACACACACACACACCCTCTCATACAGACACACACACACACACACACACACACCCTCTCATACAGACACACACACACACACACACACACACCCTCTCATACAGACACACACACCCTGTAGCCTCAGCTAAGGTGCATGGATGGTTTTATTTAACCTTTATTTAACCAGGAGAACCCCCATTGAGATCAAAATCTCTTTTGCAAGAGACATGAAACACAAAAGTTACACAGCAAAACAGTTGACAAAATTTACAACATTATATGGTGTTGGTGGTTCAAGGCCTGGGGTAGTCACGCTAAGAGCCACACAACTGTTGTCTTTTGGCCCTTGAGCAACACCCTGAACCCCGTATTGCTCCAGGGGAGGATTGTCCCCTGCTTTGTCTAATTACCTGTAAATAGTTTTGAATAAAAAAGTCAGATAAATAACACACTGTAATTATAAATATACAGTATGGTCATTAAAAAAGTAGTGTAGAAATGTCATGAACATGAGCTTGACCTCTCGGATTAAAGCTGATGTTCCATTGGGGTTGAAAGAAATGTGTTCTAACCCTTTTGTGCAAAGTGTTACTTTCCTACCAGTTCAGATTGGGAAGGCCTGATTTGAGACAGTTATGTCTATATAGCCAGGTGACATACATATACGTATTTATGGAAAATGTCCAGATTTTTGTTTAACTATGTGGCATGGGTGTATGATGTCAATAGCATGTACTGTGAAGCGAATCAGTAAGCTTGGCTATCATTGGTGTTTATGCTCTTGGTTTCTGAAGTAAAAAAATAAAAAACATATCTGGATGGATGTCCGGGCAAAAAAAAAAAACATGTTTTGCACACTTCATTGTAAGTTTCTCTCCAACCTTAATTCCAACTGTTCAACATTCGAAAAGGGGGGATTTAAAATCATAACTTTTATGAGTTACACAAGCTGTTTAAAAAATGAAAGATGATAACAGTAAAACACATTTTTTAGAAAAACCATCTGACAGAAAAAGTATGTTTAGCACAAAAAGGAGAGTTGAATTTGCCTCATCGACCACGGAGAGTCCTTGGCACACGTTACAGAAAGGGAGGCGAATTCCAAATACATTTTTCAAAAGACCTTTCTTCCTGCAATCCCCCCTCTGTGCCTCCACACTTGAATTATTTATAACTGTTGAAGATGGTCATGTTCCTGCTGGTTGCCTGTGTGGCGTTGCCAAAAAATGCTCGTTATTTTTAATGGTCCCATGCCTATCATATCCTGGAGCTACCTCTGATAGATTTATTGTCCAAAAAATTTAATATTTGAGCAGACATACTGAAAGCAGGGAGGTGACTGCAGTAACAGTTTGATAGCTATGCTTTCTCAGCATGAGATCTGCATCTCCTCCTAACTGCCTGGTGAGCTTCCTGGTTTTATGATTGAAAGACCAGAGAAATTTACTTGTGCAATATTATCTCTTGTGATTGTGTAGTTGGACAGATTATAAGGCTGGGTGTGGATATTCCAGGAACCAAGTTCCTCTCCCGGGGGGTTGGGGTGAAATTTACTCGACTTGTAACAAACTGCTGCTGTCACTTGTGTCCGAGCCTCATCTGTGTTTTCAAATGACTTAGTTTCTTGGGAAAAGTGTCATTTAAGCAAGGTCAGTTTTGTCTGTGCCAAATCAATGAGTTGTTAATACTACTACTACTACCACTAATAATCCATCCATCCATCCATTATCTGAACCCGCTTATCCTGAACAGGGTCGCAGGGGGGCTGGAGCCTATCCCAGCATACATTGGGCGAAAGGCAGGAATACACCCTGGACAGGTCGCCAGTCCATCACAGGGCACACACACCATTCACTCACACACTCATACACTCATACCTACGGGCAATTTAGACTCTCCAATCAGCCTAACCTGCATGTCTTTGGACTGTGGGAGGAAACCGGAGTACCCGGAGGAAACCCACGCAGACACGGGGAGAACATGCAAACTCCGCACAGAGAGGCCCCGGCCGACGGGGATTCGAACCCAGGACCTCCTTGCTGTGAGGCGACAGTGCTACCCACTGCGCCATCCGTGCCGCCACCACTAATAATAATAATAATAATAATAATAATAATAATAATAATAATAATAATAATATATCAAATGCATGCCATGCTTTTCAATAATGCTTTTTTCAGACAAACTGTCAGCATAGGTCCATCATTTGTTATAAACTAAACAATTGTAATTGGGTTTTCTTTTTATGTGGACAATGTTTGTCTGCAACAACCAGATTGAAAATCTTTATCAGAATTACAAAGCTACAATCAATGCTAATCAAAACAGCTTGTGCCCTTTGTCCAACAGTTGTGGAGGTTCTTCCCAGGTAAACCGATTGCGCTACTCTTCTGAAAGACAGATGCATTTGAGTTTCCTGTCTTTGGCTACACCCTGGATAATCCTTTGATGACCTGGTGTCCGGTCCAGGGTTAGCTTAGCACGGTGCCTCTAAGATACTATAGCGCACAATACCAACATGGCTCTGTTGACTATCAGCTTTTTAAGAGTTGTGTGTGATGGGAATGCCTGCAACCTGACCAGATTGTCTTTCACATGAGTGGCTTTTCTACTGTATTGAATATCTTTTTCTCCTTTTCACTGTCCTCCTCTTCACAGAGATACTTTCCCTTCAGCCAAACCTCCAAGGACACGGCATTGTTCCGGAGGAGACCGGTGCGCTGCGGTGATTGATTCACTGCAGTCCGTGCGGAGCGACCCTTGTTTCAACCAGTGGGAATGGGTTTTAGCCGACAGCCATGAAGCGGGGAAGTCCATCTTCCCGTCGGGCTGTGAGGTCTGCCCGGCTCCTCGGTGTTGTGTTCGTTGGGGAATGTATAATTATGCAGCGTGATCCTTTGATCCGGGTTCGCACTGGAGCTACGCTGCACTGTGTTTCCGCAGGCCCTCTGCACAGGAAGAGGCTGCTCTGTGCTAGACCCCGAGGACTGAGCCTAGTCTCCAGCTTTGCCATACCTGACACAGGTGTGTGTGTGTTTATACTTTTGTTTGTGTTTGTGTGTGTGTGCTTTTGTGTATGTTTGTTTATGTTTGTGTGTGTGTGTGTGTGTGAGAGAGAGTGACTATTGCTTGTGTATGTGTACAGGTTCATGCATGCTTGTTTGTGTGCATTTTTTCTGCACTTGTACATATTTCCTATCCTATTCCCTTTCTTACCTGACACTGTCTTTATTCACGTATGTTTTGCATAGCAACTGGTTTTTAATTTGAGGAACTGCCCATGGGTGGTGAGATTGCACTACACTTCTTGAATGAAGTGGTTAAAAATGCTATAGGCAGAATTATGTTACATTATTTGAGTCATTAAAAAGCATTGCCAAAAGTAACCTCTCAAGCCTAGTTCTCTACGCTGTGCTGAATATAGTTTCTGTTAAGGCCTGTTAAATGCAAGTATATGAAAACAATAAGAATGTAAGGTTTATAGCAGTTCTGAAACATCACAGTGCCTTCATTTTGTGGGTTTCACCAAATTCTTCTTGGAAAACGTTCTCCAAACGAAAATCAAATGAACGTGTTACTATAACAGCCAGAACCCAATCATGCTAAAGCAAGGTATGATATATTTCAGAAAAGTACCACTTTTTTTTTTTTACTTGTAGGAGATGGAAAGCATATTTTTTAGAGTAGAAACAATCAGTCTTTTGTTCCTGGAGTTTCTTAATATTTAAGATGTGGACTGCAGTGGAGTTAGCTGTGATTTGCACTTGTGTACACTTGAAACATTGTCAAAATCAATTTGAAACCAGCTTTCACCAGGTTCTCATGTGCATTTGGAACAAACAGTGTTATGTCCTTGTTTAAAGTCTTAACTGTCATCACACACACCAGTCTTTTCAAAAACTAATGCATCATGTCTGTTCATCTTTAGCATCTGTGGTATCTTGTCCTTTTTGTCATATATACCACCTTTGAGATTCTGCACGGTGATGTCATCCTCTTGTAAAATAATCTTCGGATTCCCACAGGGAGGCTTCATAACCTTGAGCAGTGAATCACCATATACTTCCTTTGATTCTGGAAACAATTTATGGCCCGAATGTAGTTTTCTCTATGTTGAGCACTCTTCTATAAAACTGATAGACTTGCAAATATATACATGTAGTGAGACAACACTATTTATTTGTCAAAATAAATCAGACACAAAGCAGTAAGACTGCTGATGTGGAGTACTTTGAACTTTGATGGAGTTGGGGTGAAAACCTACAGGAGCATAGATCTCCAGGAGCAGGGTTGGGCAGCCCTGCTCTAGCTGTTGAATGTGGGGTGTGGTTTGTTCGGGTTGGGTTGAAAACCTACAGGAACAGGGTTGGTTACCACTGGTCTATAGTGGTGTATTTGATACTGTTGGTTTTTTTAATTAAGATGGTCACAGGTTTTAGGAAGAGTGCTGTCTCCCGAAGGGAAGTCTGAATGGTGAGAATTTAAAACGCTTTCTCTGTTTCCAGTCCAAGCGAGGGGAAGAACAGAACAGGGGAAACTCGTGATAACGTGCGGAAGGTTTCCTGTCACCGACCGTTAATATTTTCCCTTTGATTCGCCTGCCAGAGCCATAAATTGAAACCCGAACTTGGCACTGCCTCATCAGCGTCTTCCAGGAGGAGAAGCAGCGTGACTGACTCCACATCCCGCCAATCCCGGAGAGAAAACGTCTTTAAAACACGGTGCCAACCTGAAATAGGAAGATTGATGTAGGTGCTTTTTAACATGATTTTTGAAATTCACATGTGGGAAAACTCCACGCAG
>NC_083777.1:4242500-4275000 GCF_963514075.1 Conger conger
AAATTTCATTTGTATAATAAAAATAATAATAATAATGAAAATTTTTTTTAGAAACTTTTCTAGCCTTGGAGCACAGGTCTATAGAGTCTACTGAGTCTCTGTATATTTGCATTAACAAGCTGGTGTACTGGTTTACCTAATAAAGTGGTCACTGAATGTTTGACAGATTCACATATGAACCTGTTTCTGAAAGAAAAAGAACACACGCACTCACACACACACACACACACACACACTCTCTCTCTCACACACACACATGCACACGGACACACACACACACAAAAACACTTGTAAATTATATTGTATTGTCATAACAGGGCATGAAACGAGACAGATGTAGAGCGGAAGAGAATGAGAAGGTGACCGCATATGAATTGCGCCATTGTCGTACATATGCAGTGTTTCTCATTAATGCGCGCCAGACTTGACATTTCCACAAATCAACCCCATCCCAAATGTGTGTGTGCAAAGGCACCCAGAGATTAGCTCAGAAGCGATGTAAATTAACTTGCAGCAGTTGTGAAGTTTGTATCTTCCCCTTTGGAGGTTCTGACTCCTGAGAGATGGGCCGTGGGTAATAACTCCATTCCTCCTGGTCGCTGGTCATTGTTACAGGATGGGCAGGGAAAGCTAAGAGCTCGTAAACCCAGGCGGGGTCAGGAAAACAAGGTCTGTGGAATTTAAAAAACTTCTGCTTATTGTTCAGGAAAACCGGTCTCAGTTTGAGCATTCGTGTCTCATTTTGGTTCACCAGAGATTTGCTGGGACCATATCTGCACTTTACACCATGGAAAATATGGGGGATTGATTACAAATGAAGACATCTCCCCCATTCAGGAAAACCTAAATGAACTGTTGTATAGGAAAAAATATGAAGTATTTCCCCATGTACTAATTCACTGCATGTAGAGCTGAGTTTTACAGACCTCTTCCAGCATGTGAATGTGTGCATGTGTGTGTGTGTGTGTGTGTGTGTGAGAGAGAGGGATTGTGTGCATCTGTATGTGTGCGTGTAAGTGTGTGTGCATGTATGCGAGTGGGTGGTGTTACCTTTAATCTCTCATTCTCTTTTACTCTCCTAGCCTCGAGTAAAAACAAGAAAGGACCCCATTATTATAGAGTCCACTCTTCCCCATGAAGACCGTCATCATTTGGAACAAGCCTCTTTAAAAGGGCAGGCCACTGCGTTTTATGACCTCAGTGAGATGCTCTCTAAAGAGACGACAGTGGAACACAGAGCCTTCAAAGACTCACCGCTGGACTGACGGTGTAATTACAAAGCCCTGCAGCTTTCACACGGCTGGCCCATCGACAGGGAGTTAGCGGAGTTAGAGGAGTTAGCGCAGTTAGCGGCGTTAGCGCAGTTAGCGGTCTGATGGACTCAGACGCGGTGGGTGTGGGTGCACCCCTGACCACCTTTCTTTCCCGTTTTTGCAGGTTTTATGAGGGTGGCCGAGGCAGTTACGTGACGGCGGTTTCCCGATAAAGCAGACACGGTTACCTGACACTCTACATAATCCTGCACAGGGAGATATGGGGCCACGCAGTGATGATCTCAACTGCTGTTACGCCGAGTGGTGAAGTGCATGTTTATGTCGATCGGAAACCAGTATTGCACGGGACATAAAGTCTGTGTGTGTTGCTGTGTGTGTGTGTGTGTGTGTGTGGGTGGTGGGGTGCTGTGGAGTGTGGGGGGTTTTTGGTGAGTGAGGGTGTTGTTGGGTGGGGTGTTTTGAAAAGTGCTGCCTTGCTTGTGATGACCCAGCTAGTCTTCACGACTTAAAGAATGGGTTTGTCCGTATTTTGTGGAGGGCAATAGGCATATACTGCCCATAGATTGAGATTTGTGGAATGTTTTAATTACAATAATTTGTATGTGTTGTATGTGTATGTAATTACAAGCTTATCGGTTTCGGTGTGATGGCATTAGAGCAAGCCAAGGCAGCCCTCACCTGCATGACTCTTCTGTCTTCAGTCACAAACTTCACTTTTCCAGCAAATGAACATTCATTACAGACAAGTAATGCTCAAAGTCAAGCTCAAAGAGTGCTGAGAAACTGTCTCTCAAGCAGGAACATCACTGAGGGAAATATATACACCAATGAGCCAAATCATTATGACCACCTGCCTAATTTACTGTTGTTCCAGCATATCCCACAGATGCTTGATCAAATTGAGATTTGGGGTATTTGGAGACCAAGGCAACACCTTGAACTCTTCATCATGTTTCTCAAACCATTCCTGAAGAATGTGTACAGTGTGGCAGGGCACATTATCCCGCTGAAAGAAGCCACTCGTTCTCTCTTCCCACATGAAAACGGGACTCATCGGACCAGGTGACCTTCTTCCATTGCTCCAAGGTCCAGTTCCAACCCATTGCAGGCCCTTTCGATGGTGGACAGGCTGGCACGGGCACTCTGATCGGTCTGGGTCTACACCGCCCCATACACAGCAGGGTGGGGCACACAATGTGTTGTGACAGTAACCATCATTAAAACCATCATATATTTCCTTACTGTCTAATATATTCCAGACCTTGACAGGCGCCATTGTTATGAGATAATCAACTTGCTTCATCTGTGAGTGGTCATAATGCTTTGGCTCATCTGTGTATGCTGTATATATTTCTGGCACATTTTATCTTTCGTCCCCCCTGAAGCTAGTAAATATATTTTAGCATATAGCATACTTCATCACAATTTATGGCAGAAAGGGCCCTTTTTTAGCAAAGTATATGACTACATAATTCAGACATTACTTTAGAGGTGTAGTAAGAAAAAAAGAAACACGATGGGGGACAGACAGGCCAGAACAAGGAAGAAAAGGTGCGATTGGGTTGTAGTCTAGGCGTGTTTCTGAGTGTTTTTCCATATGAGAAAAAAAGAGGATGAAGACTACAGAGGAGGGGAACATTCAGAAAGCATTAGAAAGTGGCCCCAGTGCGAAAGCGCCTTTTCCTGTCTTGGGTGGTTCGTTGGACAGGAAAGGACGGGGCTGAGGGGCGTGTGACGCAGTTCGGGAGCCAGGGACCCTGCCAGAAACGGGAACCGCACGGGAGGAACGCGGAGAGAGGCCGGGCCGCGGACTCGCCCCTCTCCCGCAGGTCCTGGAGCTGGTCTAGCTGGGTATGCGGGGGTCAACCAGCATGGCCAAACTGGCCATAGAGCTGGGCGAGCTGGGTATGAGCTGGCCAACCAGCTAGTGCTTGTAGCGTGTCTGTTTCAAAACCTAGCATGAGCTGCTTTTTTCAGCAGGGCTTAACATCTGGCCCGGGCACTGATGGGTTTAGCGGTCCCCTGAGCTGCATCGCTTCTTTCTAATTAAATATCCCGTTTGAAACGCGTCGTAATTGGCCGTGAGTGCGGAGGCTGGGGTTTCACAGCGGTCGTGCGAAACGGGCTTTTCCGCTCACAGCCAGGAAGACCCGGCTCAGTGGGCAGCGGGAAAGGTCGAAGGTCACCGCCGCCCTGTCATGTACACCTTCCCAGGGGTTTTCGGTCATTAAAAGGCTACTTTCATCGCAGTGTCCGGTTACCGCCCTCCTAAAGGATGGAACCATGTGTTAATTTGTGTGGGGCCACCACAGGAGGGGAAGGTCAGTTTGTTAGCTAATGGATTTAAAATTGTATCGGAAGTGGGGAGGATATTGCCCTCCCTCCGAGGTGTGAATTAGCATTTTACATTACATTACATTATTGCCGTTTGGCAGACGCTCTAATCCGGAGCGACGTACAACAAAGTGCCAAGTGCATACCCATCACCAGGTGTGCTGAAAGACCCTAGAGGGAAGTACAATTTCAAGTGCCAACAAAGGACTAGGGCAACAAAGATAAGGACTATTGGATTATATCTAAAACTGTTCTTAAACACCACGACGCAATAGAATGATATACACTTACGTAGGAATAATAAACAGCTTACATAGCCAGCAAGTTATTATACAACTAATGACATTATTGACAACTGAAAAACAACAACGACCAATCAGCTAAGGTTTACAGGGAGGAAGGGAGGGGTGGTGAGACGTGTGTCTTCAGTCTGCACTTGAAGGTAGCATAAGCATAATGTCGATGTGGTAAATTTGGTTTGGAGCTCTATTTTTAGGATGATGACCATTATTTAAGCAGGAAAACCCCATTGAGATCAAACACTCTTTTGCGGGGGACATGAAACACAACAAGACAGTTGACAAAATGTACAAATATCAATTGGTGAATGAGACAGAGGCATAACCATAAATAACAGTAGAGCAGGGATTAAAAACAAGAGCCTACTTCAGTTGCACTAAATCTGCATCACAAATGCATGTTTTAATTAATTAGTCAAGTCGAAACATTTTTTGAAGGTTCCAACTCTAAGGTGCAAAATATCTGACATTTTCAGATATTTATATTTTTCCCATGGTTCATTTCCAGTGCTCTACTTGTACACACAGCCCAGTGTGTTGCTGCATATGCTACATTCACAGGAGCTGCAGAAACCTCATAACCTCGCTTTCTCTGTGCCGAAACCCACACGCTTGTTTTCACTACGCTTTGAAATGTAAAATCACAGGAGCGGACTCAAAGCTGCAGGAAAGGGAGCAGGAATCGGGGTGGTCTCTTGGCAGGTCACCCCCTCTTCACACCCAGACAGGAAGTGGTGTTCCTGAGAGATAGAGAGAGAGGGAGAGAGAGAGAGAATGAGAGAGAGAGATAGAGAGAGAGGGAGAGAGAAAGAGAGATAGAGAGAGGGGGAGAGAGAGGAGAGAGAAAGAGAGATAGAGAGAGAGGGTGAGAGTGAGAGAGAGAGATAGAGAGAGAGAGGGTGAGGGAGAGAGTGAGAGAGAGAGGGAGGGAGAGAGAGAGAGAGAGCATGGGGCCAAGATGGAGTCAGTGAAGGTGAAGCAGCAGCTGTGTCTGAGGGAAGGCAGGGAGGATGACGAAGAACCACGGGAGGAAGAGGCCGCCACCTCCAGGCTCCTCGCCAGGTATGAACCTCGGGGGAAGCGCCTGGATGACATGCCCATGGAGATTTTTCCACAGTAGAGCCTGTGGCTTCAGGCGGGGTGTGACATGGGCCCCATGGAACCAACCCTGGCCTGTGTGCAGTAGTGGGGGTGGGGGTTGTCGGTTGGTGGCAGCAGCCACGCATGTGCCAGTAACCAAGCGGCAATAAGCATTAAATTACATGACATTATAGTTATTTAGCTAATGCTTTCATCCAAGGCGACTTACAGTTGATTAAACTGAGCAGGGGACAATCCCCCCTGGAGCAATGTGGGATTAACAGCCTTGCTCAAGGGTCCAACAGCTGCACGGATCGTGTTGTGGCTATACCTAAACAGGATAGGGGTGGAGCTGCTGTCCTGTCGAGTTTACAGGAGGGTCCTCAGGATTGGCCAGGGAGGGCTGGCTCCAGGTCAAGAGCAACAACCGGTGAGCGCAAAAAACATTCACCGCGTGCAGAGTAACATGCCCCCCCCTCCAACCTCCTAAGGCCTCCACATCAGCCCCGCGAATCCCGCACATTCCCAGCCCTCCGCCGAGATGAAACCGTTGGAACCCGTCTCTGTTTACACCGCGTCTTCCTCTGTCGGCGAAACCGAACTCGAACTCGAACTCCGCTGAGTTCTCCCGTATCCACGTACCACCGCAGCTCCCAGCTCCCAGCGAGAGGGTCGAAACGTCGCCGTGGTAGAGCGCAGGTCGACAGGCGGTGGTGAATACACACGCACTGTGGACGTTGGCGGGGGACGAGCAGCGGGTATATGCCGATCAACTTTTTGGGGAGCAGAAGTCAAAACAATTGTTGGTTCGCTGGAGTGTCACACAGACCACGGCTCTATAGCAGCAGGTGGAGAAGCCCTCTCACATTACCCAGAGTCAGGCCGCGGGTTGTGTGTGCGCTTACAGTATTACTGTTATATCTCTGTTCGGGGGCCCAGAGTGTTGACGGGGATTATTATTGTGATTTCAAGCTTCTGCCCATTAGCCATTAGTACGCTGGCCCCGCTGCCTCCATCAGGGAGCATGGTGTGACCTGGTTCACTCGTCAGGCCTACCAGACCGCTGTTCAGGAAAAAGAGGACACTGCGTGATATCTTGAACTCAAAAATGTTGGTGGGGGGAGCTGCGGTGGCGCAACAGGCTAAGACGCAGCAGACTTGCGGTTGCAGTTTGCTGCAGTTGCACACCGGGGACCGGGGTTCGATTCTCGGTCCTGCCAAAAAGCCAAGTTTGGCCGGCTCACGTGGGGCAGCAATAATTGGCTCGCTGCTCCAGAGGGAGGGACTTGGCAGGGTTATTAGATCGCCGCACAATAAGCACCTCGGGCGCCTCGGAATCACGGCAACAGGCACGAGACGAGACGGCTTGAAGAAGGCGTGTCGCTCTCATTCGGGCCGCCAAGGGACGGGGTACGGGCGGTACATCTAATACGACTACCTCCAATTGAATCAGACGAGGTACAATTGGCTACCAACTTGGGAGAAAAAGGGAAAAATCTGGAAAAAAATAAATAAATAAATTAAAAAAATATATATGTTGGTGGGAATGTTCGTCCCTGGTCCAGCTACTATGAGCAGCTGGAATTGAGCAAACATAACATGAGCTGGTCAAACCATGTCGAGTGTGGAGCTGGTCTGAACTGGTCAACCAGCTACCAGCTGTTTCAAAACCTGAGCAGTTTTTTTCAGCATGGCTGTGGTCTGGGGTTAACGGTGAAGGACGATGTCACTGTTGATTTAAGCCTGAGCCACATCTGTTCTCTCTAACAAACATAGTGTGGGGGGGGGGGGGGGGGTTCTGATGTTCCAGTGGTGGACACTAGTGTGTGCAAATCCCAAATTTGGATAGGGAAGTTGTTAGTCACAGCATTAAGATCAGTATGGGGATAAGATTCTATGGGAGCAAGAACCTGAACTTGTTGGATGGGCTTATTGAGCATGATAACAAATGAATTATATGGTAAATGGCAGTCCAAATTCTATATAGGATGTAAATATGTCAGCCTTATGTCACATATTACCCAAATATAAAAGAAACATTAGCTGTAAGAACACACGTGTGAAGTGACTGTTGCCTACAGAATCCACACGAGAAAAAAGGGAAACTGTTGGCTGCTTTGGTTGTGTTGAGGTTTTAGCTGGCTGTGTTAAATCTTATTGAGACACACAGGTAAAATTATAGGATGCATAAATATACCACAGTTCCCCGGAATTTGGCCTTTACCAGAAAGAAAATGCATATATTTAACTAAAACCACGGTGCCATCTAATATAATATCAGACCCTAAACAGTGCCAAAAACAAGAGCTCAACTCAGTGGACAGGAATCAACAGGATGCCACAAAGTTTTTCTTGCAATTTGTGTTGGCAGTTCTTCGGTTTGCATTTCATCGAATCAATCACTTTCTGGCAAAACAAAAGATACATAAAAATAAAAGAATAAAAAACCTGATGGCTTGATACATACATTTTGTCAGCTGAAGGTGCTTTTTGGACAGAGAGAACCTATATGCTCGAAATAACTTAAAACGTGCCAACTCCAATTTGTCTCGTTTCTGGCCTGAAGTTATTGTCAAAAACACCCTCACATCTTCAGACTCAAATCCGGTGCAGTGCTGTGGCCTTGGGCCAGGGCGAGAGATTTTGAAGCCTGGTTTTCACGCGTAGTTGCACCCTGACATCCACAGGAACATTACGGCTTGTACATGCTTTTTGTGCTTTTGTACTAATTTTCGCATGGGTGCACGCGATACATGTCCCTGGGGGAACTGAGTGTCAGCCTCGGTAGTTAGAGATGGGCGGAGATGGGTTCCATAATTGGCTGGATCTACAGCTGGTGGACCTGGTTCCAAAGACATGACAGAAGTCATCGGACAACCCTGCTTTAATGAAGGGAGACACCGATGACTCTAAAATATTCAATAAATGTCAGAGCCAGTCATTTTCCTGGTGTTTGCATCTCATGACAACAGGACAAAAGACAGGTGTAAAACTTTGGCCCTAATGTACAAAGAAATGGAGTGAGAGAATTTGCATTTTTATAATTAAAAAAAAAAACTAAATTTTACGGTCTAGTGTTCGTCACCCTCATTCAAGCTTGGTTTAGACATGATCTTTATGAGTGTCGGCACAAGCTCAAGCAATCTGAAATAGTTTTGTCACATTTCGTATATTTAAAATAGTATTTCATGCCATGGTATAGTTTCAATGACAGTGTTGCGTACAGTTTGTAAAACGTGCTGTGTATTATGTCATTTTTCAAATGTTTATTGTGTGATTTTCCCAACTGATACACGTCGCTCCCAGATAGTAATACTTGGTCTCACCCAAACTAAACAAATATTTAAACATTGCTTTTCATTGGAATGAGGACCCTTAGATATTCAAGAATTTGACTCCCTCCCATGAATTTATCCTTGAAACACAGTGCCATTTTGTTGTCATCTTCACAATGAGAAATTAGTCCAACGTCATCATTAAACTGGAAACATGTAATTATCCATTAAAATCCACCAGCTCATTGAGAGCCGTACATACCCAGCACATTTAATCATTTTAATTATGTGTATTGCATATTTTAATATTTTCTGTATACAGACAGTGAATCATGTACTTCAGTGTAAGTGTTTTGACTCTGTCACAAGCCTGTCACAAGCATTTAAAATGATTTAAGCCCCAAATTGACTGATGAACTCACTGTCTGGTAAGGAGCTAATGTGCATTACTGTATGCTGTACAGTCCAGAGCCTGAATGAGATTCTTTTTTCTCTCTGTTTTTCTCTTCAGTGAGCGAGTCGTAATATATTATGTCAAACCCTTCCTGGCATGTTGTTTCCTGAGAGAAGAGACAGCTACTGTTCTGGTGATTGTGGGACCTACTCGAGACCCACCAAATTCCTCCTTATGTTGTCAAGCGCATTTAAACCCATAGCATGCTAAAGCATTTTATCTTCTCTACTGAACTCTAAAAAGAAAACCTCTAAGTGAAGGGTAGCCAGCCTCTTTCTTCATAAGAAAGGGCCATTCATAAATTTGTACTTACTGTGATTTATAGACTTACTTTCCACTGACTAACTGTCTGATGTTGTACGTAACAGCTAATTTGATTGGCATGTTAGCTACACTTACCAGCTGTGTTAGTGCATAACTTTGCTTGTTCCACAGAACATTGAGTAATCTATGAACATTTAATGTAGTGCCAATTTACCACTAGTCTCTGTTTTAAGCTGCCCCCTCCCACACATACACACATACACACACTGCGGTCCTCCAGGACTGGAGTTAAATCTGCAGACACACATTGGTGTCTTGGTGGCGCAGCCTGTAGAGCACTGACCGCATGCTCATTGCAAGCCGCGACGTCGGCGGTTTGAATCCGACTGTCTGACATTTGTCGCATGTCTTTCCCTCTCTCTCGTCTCTCTATACTATACTGTCCAATAAAGCTGAAAAAGGCCTAAAAAATATCTTTAAAAAACTCCAGGACTGGAGTTAAACCTGCAGACACTGCGGCCCTCCTGGACTGGAGTTAAAGCTGCAGACACTGTGTCCCTCTAGGACTGGAGTTAAAGCTGCAGACACTGCGGCCCTCCAGGACTGGAGTTAAAGCTGCAGACACTGTGGCTCTCCAGGACTGGAGTCAAAGCTGCAGACACTGCGGCCCTCCAGGACTGGAGTTAAAGCTGCAGACACTGTGGCCCTCCAGGACTGGAGTTAAAGCTGCAGACACTGCGGCCCTCCAGGACTGGAGTTAAAGCTGCAGACACTGTGGCTCTCCAGGACTGGAGTTAAAGCTGCAGACACTGTGGCTCTCCCGTGTCTAGAGTTAAGCCTGCATACTCGGCGGCCTTCCAGGACTGGAGATAAACATACAGGCTCCAGTTTGAATATGGTCACAGTTGGTGCTTGCTGACAAATCACCAGCCGGTCCAAAAGATTAACTGCATTGTGTTCACACAACTCTGAATCAAGGCAACATACTGAAGGCCAATATGTGAGGCCCATGAAGTCATAAGGACCCTTTGTCACAATATGTGTCAGTGAAGCTGGCCCAGAGTTACACAGAAAATAGAATCTTTCATACCCTGACCGTGGGGCTCCATGATTTCGGGGTGAGCACAGGCCAGGGGCCCGAGGGCGAGGAGGAGTGAGGGGGAGGCACTCACCATCAGCGCCGGGGAAGGATTAGCCGGAATCTGTCACGGCTGGTTGGTGGGGGTCCCGTCGCTGCGTTGGCCTGGGGGAGGAAAGGCCTGTGGAGGGAACGCTAACTGAGCGTGTAATTAATGTCATGCCTTTCCCCCGAACGCATCGCGCTCACGGCCCCCAAGAGCCTCCGGAGGGGTGGCAGAGACTGTCCCGAACTGCTATCTCATTTGAGTTCGGGGGCCTGGCTCCTGGGAATAGGGGGGTCCCACAGCCCAAAAACTGCCCCCTCTGCCCTTTCCCAGACTTGTGAAATAGGATCTCTTTCCATTCCGGAACCCCCCCGCCCCTCTTTCGCAAACAGATTTCTTCCGTTTTGTTAATGACTGATAGCTGTTCCCTGCTGTAAAATCCAGCTATGCCAGTTTGACTAGCTTGAAAATTGAGCTGGCCAAGCTGGTCATAAAGCTGGCATTGCTGGGTATGAGCTAGTGCTGGTGGCTTGTCTGAGCTGGTAGCTGGTCAAATAGCTACCAGCTTTTCAAAACATAACATGTGCTGACCAAGCCATGTCAAGCTGGGAGCTGGTCTGAACTGATCAACCTGCTAAACCATGTCAAGCTAGCTGTTTCTTTCGGCAGGGTTTTGTCTGCTTTCTCCGTCCTGCATCTCTGATTATCTTTTAGTCGATCACAGTCTCTGACTTTCATAAAATCCTGAGAATGTGCTCTTAATTATTATTTTGCATTGTCATTCAGATGGGATACAGATACGGTGTACTGCATGACAATATCATATGCAACTGTTAGTTGTGTCATAGGTTTATCTATAAAGATACAGCAATTGATTGTTTTTGCAGCACATATGCCCTTGATGTTACTGCCGTGTAAGTTTCACTTTGCTGTAAACTGTGACTTTTCCGCTCCGCTGAAATGCAGGGCGTTATGTGTTATAACTTGTACTGTTGCTAAGTGATGCACTTTGTCTGTTGTCTTTGATGACTGGCAACACTCTTCTTAGTCAAATGTGTGTCTCTAATTACAGACGCCAAGAGAGAAAGAGAAAAATAATCACTCACCTAGCCCTGCATCATTTCGGGAACATCTGGTTGCTGTGCCAAAAAGCAGTTAAAAACAGTTAATGAGTTGGGTAATTGCACGAGGACCTGCTCTTTGGTGGGAAAGGTCACTGTTCATGCAGCAACCATGGAAACTTGTAACATGCAAATTTGTTTTAATTTAAAAGCAGAAAGATTTGCTTTTAAAGACCAGAAGTTGCTTGCTACAGAGGCTGTGCTACCTGTGACCACCACTTGGCCAGGAGCACTAGTTAAGTCCCCCTGATTAAAGCTAAAGTAGTTATAATGTATGCTGTAATCAGGAGGGATAAAAGTAGGCCATCCAGTCCATCTTGGGCTGCCATGTAGTCTATCTTTATTTTTGTGCGCTAAATTTCCCAGGTTCTTTGTCTGGGAGTTTTCACTTCACACCTATGACAGAGAGTTCCATAAAGAATCCAGCCAAAGAACCCTTTCAGAGTGTAAAATTCTGCAGCAATACATTTTATTCATGATGCTTGTCATAAAGAATTAAAATGATTATTAATATTAACACCATCAATCAAAAGACTATACCAATAACGAAATAGTAAAATAGGAAATAATAAATAAAAACTTAAACAGCTATCATACCTTTCAAACAATTAAAATTATCAAATAAATAAAAACTCAGAGAGAATGCACAGACTGAAACTATCGCTCTGTCTGCTTTGTAATAATCCTGTAGAGCCTGTGGGGAAACACTCTGTACATTAATAACTGTAATAACACGCATTAATAACAGGATCAGGGCAAAGCAGAAATTCTTAGGAGGCTTCAGGGAGAGAGATATTGTTCAGCTGTCGTGTCACGGAATCTGACGGCCATGTTTTTTAATGCCTTCCCTTCTCCCCTCCCTTCCACATCAGAGCCTCGGACCCTCCAGCTCCAGTGATCCATGGCTGTGCTGGGAGTGCCTCAGAATGCGTGTTTGTTCCTTTAAAAGCTTTACACTTTATTTAAGGGTCTGCGATAAATCGCCCGCGCTGTGATGTACCGGGTTGATAATGTACGGTAACAGATGCAGCTGAGACGCGGCCCGACCGGACTGGCGTTTCTCACGACCACTTCTCCTTTCTCGCTGCACTTGTCCAGCGTCGGAGTCTGGCACTGGGGGGAGACTTATTCACCGCATTCCAGGAGTTCCTCCAGACTACTTCTCTCCAAAAATATACAGTTGTCAGCATTGTGTCCGAGAAAAATGACCAACACGAACTGCACAAAGGAAAGAGTTCCTGAGGGCAGTAATTTAGCTATTTTTCTTGAATTTACAAAGAGATTACATTATTCTTTGAGATATTTCCACTAACATGGTTGCTGTTTCCCCTGAGTAGGACTCACTCACAGAAAGCCCAGACTCAACACATGTCCTGTTTATATATGACTGTCAAATAAAAGACAGAAGTATGACTTCAACATTTACTCAGTAATACAGTACAAACACTTTACACAGATAACCCTCTATTACTTCTTGTGCATAGTATGACAAAATAATTAATTAGACAAGCAAGTAAAGCAAGTGAAGTTAAAATGTCTATTTAAATGATTCCAATACACTTTGACCACTTTGGCTCTCATTCATTATCTGAATTAATTATCCATCATTCCCAGCAGAAATTATTATTTCACAGTTAAATCATACTTTGTTTGACTGTGAATAAAAAATTTGGTGCATTGTTTACCATTCACAGAAGACATGAAAGTGAACCTCCTGTCCGTTCTGCACTGAGCATGACTCAGCACTAGTTCAGTCATGTGCGGCTGACTCTTCTCACGGACACATTTATCGGCTCTGAGTCCAGTGTTCCTCAATTTTAGTGTTTTCAGTTTCACTCCCTGCACTTTCTTCCTCCCCGTTCTGCAGAAGAGTTATCCTCAGGTCACCAACCTCATATAGCCTATAATATAGTTATTAATAGTTAATTAAGTATTTATAACTGCATCACATTACTACCGCATTAGTACAGCTCTGCTTGTTTCTGTTTACTTTGTTGGACTTGTGTTGTGTATTGAGACTGTTGGCTGAAAACACAACACAAGTAAGTAAGTAAGTGCAACTTTATTTCACTTTATATATCACCTTTATAACCACAAGGTTACAAAGTGCTTCGCAAAGAACAAAAAAAACAGAATAAGTGCAAATCCATCGAGTATCATAATAGATAATACATATAAACCAAATAAAATATACACACAGACATCAGACAGTTAAAAGGTCTAACAATTTAAAAGGCTATTCAAAAAAAGTTCTGTTTAAAACAATCAACAGACTCCCTTGATCTGACAACAGAGCCTTCTGGAGTGGAGTGGGAACCGGCTTCTAACAGCCGCGACTCTCTTGAGGTTGAAAAACCCTCCCGTGAAGTTGAAAAAACCCCAGGCACGTCAATGGCCGTGCCACCTCAGCCACGCTGCCAACGGCGGATAGCGCTGTCTACCCGCATGGGAGGGTTTCTCGGCAGCGCGACCTGACCACACGCTCGTGTTTATCATGTGTGGCTAGAGCAGCGTACAGAAAGCTGCAGATCACAGGAAGCCTTTTCCTTCTTCATGTACTTAACTGTACATTATATAACCCGCACACATGCCCACACTGAAACGGAAATGCCTACTAGGCAGGAAATAAGGGCCTGGTTAAAAACAAAAACAAAACTCTTTTTGCACCATGTATGCTCAGAAATGTACGTGCCATAAAAAGGTACAAATGCTTGTCCCTGGGGCCGTACCTTATAGGTGCACACATTTGTATCCCTGGCCTGCAATATATATTTAATTTGTACATTTTCTGCTTGGAAAACATACTTATTTGTACCCAAAGGGACGATTACTGTGCGTTCAGGGTACATTTGGGAAACGTTATCTTTTAAGAACAAAACTGTACCTCCACCGTCACTTTATGTCAGAGAGTGTGCCACTAAAGAGGGTGAAGGAATGAACTTGCTCCGGTGACGTAGTGGAGGTGTTAATGCTGGGACGGCTCAGGAGGCCTGGAATGAGTGCTCTGTTGCATAGCAGCAGGCGACAGCGGTTACCGTTCTGCTTTTGCTCCATCACAGCGATGAATGTAACGAAGGCGAGCAGAATCAATTAATCTTACACGCTTAAGTACCTCCTGGAGCCGCTCTTCCTTTTTGTAATAACTGCCGCTTTCAGTCTCGATCCGAATTAAAAGACTCCCCGGCTTTAACGGTTGATTCTAATTGTGTTTCATTACTGGCGCAGAACGCTTCCTTTTTCCTTTACAGTGTCGAGTGCAGATATTATTATATTTATAAAAAGGACAGAAAGCTTCAGAGGGGCTGTTTCACCCTGAGAGGCCATTAGACGGCAGTAGTAAATGCGGGGAGCCGTTCCTTTTGAGGTCTTTTTCCTGCTAAGTGCCGGCTTGTTTTAGTAGCGCTTAGCCGCTATCATCCTGAGAGGCAACATGCAAAGCCCCGTTTTTATTTCCCCATTGAACTTTGTACAGCTGGATGTGTTTAGAGGAGCTGTAATGTAACAGGGGTTCAGAAGATCCCTGTGCCTTGGCGTATAACCTGCCTGCCGTCGGTGTTTGGTTTGTTTAATGCACTTCCTCGCACCTCTGGCTCTCATCAATGCCATGTGCAGAGCGAGCGCTAGCGCTAACGCTAGCTCAGTGAAGGGGGAGGGGGGGGGGGGAGGGGGGGGGGAGGGGGGGAGACTTTTCGGGCGGACGGAATGAGAACATACCCCAGGCGTTCCCGTCCAGGCCTGCGTAGAGGCCTGGGAGGCCACTGGACAGGGAAGCAGAGAAAATCGTGACATGGATGGAGAGGGAATGTGGATGAACAAATCATGTGTGTGTGACGGCTTTTACAGACCCTTCAAAGTCTCACTCTCAGTTAGACACACAGTGCCCTGTTTCTTCTGGTTTCTCCTGCAAAAAACTGTAAAAACCTACAGTACCAGTCAAAAGTTTGGACACACCTTCTCATTCAATGGTTTTTCTTTATTTGTATTATTTTCTACATTGCAGATTAATACTGAAGACATCAAAACTATGAAAGAACACATATGGAATTATGTTGTAAAAAAAGTGTTAAACAAACCAGAATATGTTTTATATTTTAGATTCTTCAAAGTAGCCACCTTTTGCCTTGATGACAGCTTTGGACACTCTTGGCATTCTCTCAATCAGCTTCATGAGGTAGTCACCTGGAATGGTTTTCCAACAGTCTTGAAGGAGTTCCCAGAGGTGCTGAGCACTTGTTGGCTGCTTTTCCTTCACTCTGCAGTCCAACTCATCCCAAACCCTCTGAATTGGGGCGGCCTGTAGCGTAGTGGTTAAGGTAAAATGACCGGGACACGCAATGTTGGTGGTTCTAATCCCGGTGTAGCCACAATAAGATCCGCACAGCCATGGGGCCCTTGAGCAAGGCCCTTAACCCTGCATTGCTCCAGGGGAGGATTGTCTTCTGCTTAGTCTAATCAACTGTACGTCACTCTGGATAAGAGCGTCTGCCAAATGCCAGTAATGTAATTGAGTTTGGGTTGGGTGATTGTGGAGGCCAGGTCATCTGACACAGCACCCTGTCACTCTCCTCCTTGGTCAAATAGCCCTTACATAGCCTGGCAGTGTGTTTGGGGTCATTGTCCTGTTGGAATAGCCCTTACATAGGCTGGAGGTGTGTTTGGGCTCATTGTCCTGTTGGTCCCACTAAGCACAAACCAGATGGGATGGCATGTCGCTGCAGAATGCTGTGGTAGCCATGCTGGTTAAGTGTGCCTTGAATTTTGAATAGATCACCAACAGTGTCACCAGCAAAGCACCCCCACACCAACACACCTCCTCCATGCTTCACGGTGGGAACCACACAGGCAGAAAGCATCCGCTCAACTTTATTGGCATCTTTATTGGCAACTTCTTTGCGTCTCACAAAGACACGCCGGTTGGAACCAAAAATCTCACAGATTTCCACTGGTCTAATGTCCATTCCTTGTATTTCTTGGTCCAAGCAATTCCCTTCTTCTTCTTGTTCTTCCTCAGTAGTGGCTTCTTTGCAGCAATTGGACCATGAAGGCCTGATTCACGCAGTCTCCTCTGAACAGTTGATGTTGAGATGTGTCTGCTACTTGAACTGTGGGCTCTAATCTGAGGTGCTGTTAATTGGCGGTTTCTGAGGCTGGTAACTGTAATGAACTTATCCTCCACAGCAGAGGTAACGTTTGGTCTTTCCTCCACAGCAGAGGTAACGTTTGGTCTTCCTTTCCTGGGGTGGTCCTCATGAGGGCCAGGTTCATCGTAGCGTTTGATGGTTTTCGCGACTGCACTTGAGGATACATTCAAAATTCTTGAAATATTCCGGATTGACTGACCTTCATGTCTTAAAGTAATGATGGACTGTCATTTCTCTTTACTTAGTTGAGTGGTTCTTGCCATAATATGGATCTCAAACACATTAAGAAGGCAAGAAATTCCACAAACTAACTCTTGACAAGGCACACCTGTAAATTGAAAACCATTCCAGGTGACTACCTCATGAAGCTGATTGAGACAATGCCAAGAGTGTGCAAAGCTGTCATCAAGGCAAAAGGTAAGACATAATTCCATATGTGTTCTTTCATAGTTTTGATGTCTTCAGTATTAATCTACAATGTAGAAAATAATAAAAACAAAGAAAAACCATTGAATAAGAAGGTGTGTCCAAACTTTCGACTGGTTCTGTAATAATGTGATTTTCCAATTAAAATAGATGCAAAACATCTATCGATACCTCAACGAGTACAAAACACAGAACATTTATAGATAGAAAAGTTATCATGACTCAAAGGATGGCCAGCCTGTAGCCGTGAAGCAGGTTACCTGGCATCGTGCCTGACCTAACAGCACCTCTGGCAACAATTCACTCTAATCCCAGATAATTCCCACAGAGAGGCTGAGAAATCAATAGCAGCGAGAGTCAGCCACTAGATCAGTAAGATATGAAGGATTGATAGACTGACTGAAAATGAGGGACAAGCCGGTAGCAAGCAACACACCGCAACACACCACTCTCGCTTAAGGGCAATCTGTGGGAACATCTCAGATACACTCACGGTTACATTCAGCCATTTAATAAATGGTAAATGGACTGCATTTATATAGCCCTTTTACCTAAAGCGCTGTGCAATTAATGCCTTTCATTTACCCGTTCATACACTCGCACACCAACTGCGACTGGCTCCCATACAAGGTACCAACCCGCACGTCGGGAGCAATTGGGGGTCGGTGTCATGCTCAGGCACACTTCGACGCACCCAGGGAGGGGGATCGAACCGGCAACCTTCCGACTGCCCAACGACTGCTCTTACCACCTGAGTGACCTATGACTATCTGAGCAGAGCAGAGTCTCAACAAAAACCAGCAGACCCCGTAGCTCTCCAGGACCAGGGATGGAGACCACTGAGCTAGGCAGTGTTACTGGACTAAGATGGGTTCAACAGGCTGGAACCAAGACCAGAGATGGAAAGTCCAGGAGTCAAGTCCTGCTATGTGTTTCTTCTACACATGAACTCACCCAGCTGATTTCATTCATTAATTCTACCTCCTGGCCAAAGAATTGCGCTAATTACCAAATTCAGGTGGTTGGAACAAAATACTAGGGAGGACTTTTACTTTTCAAACCTGGATTCTACACCTCTGGCCAAGACCCACGGTTCTAACAGGGAGGAGAGCACAGAACAGTCCAAGGCGGCCCGCTCTCGAGTTTCAGGGGCTGGGGGTGTTGGTGCAGGACCGATGAGGGCGACAGTGTAATGTATTTAATCAGGTGCGTTTGTAGTTTGGCAGCCGGCACAGGATACTATTGAAAGCAGACGTCTCCCTGTTAGAACAAACCGGCCCGTGAGGAACGGCCCTCCATCCAAACCGACCCAAAGGCAGCTGCTGCCTCTAACAATACCGTTTATTTTCTCTGAATCTTCAGCCAGCGGCCCTGCTGCAGAGAAGGAATTGTCTCACAATTCTAAAAACACAGCCTTTCATTCCCTCTAGGAATAAAATGTCTGAACAACCTTTCTAGGTGGAGATCAACCTTTTGGCTGACCTGGAGTGTCAGCCATCTTGGAATATTAGGGCCCATTTTCTGTTATGTTGTTACCGTTGAAGCTACTAAACGTGTGAAAAATGTGTCCACCACCTTATCTAAACAGAACATGTAGGGCCCGTTTCTAGTTAGACTAAATTACATTTTAAATGGAGGTTCTCCATTGAAAACAAATAAAATAAACAATATTTTTCACTCTTTCATGACACTTGTAATATCAAACAATTTTAAATACTTGACCTCTTTCTTCCCCAGAGACTATGCAGTGCTTACAGTACAGTGTGCATGCACACAGACACAGACCCTTCCCTATTAGCCCATTAAGATATAATATCAGCAGGAAAAACCACACAGAGAAGCAAAGACAAAAATATATGTTGCGATTTAAGGGACATTTATCAAAAATGTTGAACATTCGTAAGATGTTTTTAATAAAAGAGGTTTCGCCAAACGAGCATGTGACTTTCCAATGGTTCTGGCATGAGTTCCATGACTCCAGACTGCCAGTGAAAATAGCATTTTTGGCCAGTCCCAGTGCCGGCGATCCACACCTCTGTTGGAGCCCAGCTCTCGTGTCCTTGTGGTCGCAGACACCCATAAAACGCTGCAAGCACAGCTCCAGCAAATTCTCTACTCGGGAATATTGTAACATTTTGGGGGTTTTTTGAAGGTGAAAAGGTCAAGGAGGCTGGCCTTGATTCAGTCAGCATTTGTTCTAGCTTTCAATGACAAATAAACACATTATGCCTTTTATTCACACAGTTGGGAAGGTTACAGACATAAATACACAATGCAAGCTGCATCTACATATGACGAGGAAAACACTTACACTATTTATTTATGAGTCAAAAATGAGGAGAAATCTTGATTGACTCCAAGCTGCGGTTTACTTAATATTGTGGAAAATGACATTTGATTATATAGGAGTTGTTGGTGCTCTAGAAACACTGTGAAAGTATCAAAACGCACAGACCCCAGAGAGTGCCACACAATCTGTATGATGAAACTATTCATTTAAACATGCCATTTGGACTGCCTTAAGTTTGTGATGTCACAACTACACGCTTATTGATATGTGCCCTCCCTCAGCACGGCAGCTCTCGTGCCATTGGCTGGCACTCAGAACAAAAGGACTTGAAGCTCCTCCTGCCATTGGCCAGCACACAGATCAAACCGACCCAAAGCTCCTTGCGCCAAGAAAATGCACATACAGATCTAAAATAAAGCTCAGCTTTCCTTCTCATACATGTCATACAGGCAGATCTACTAATGAGACCACCACTGAGGTTCTGCTTCTGATCTTTGCTGCTAGTTGCACAGGTGTGTCCTGCAGGACTTCAAGCCTGCCCTGAGTAAAGTCACTGACTACAACATGGACCACTGGACTGGCGTCAGCTCTGGCCAGGAACTCAGTCAGGAGGCTTCCTACCTGATCAGCCAGCCGGACAGCACACCATGCTACATTCTCTGTCCATGGCGATGTGGCCAACTGGACGCTCAGGGGCTTTCAGAGCATAGAGCCGGACTGTTGTCCTGCAAGGGCAGCGCTACGGCTAGGCTCCACAGTGACCAGAGATGCTGCCGCTATGTGATATGCGCGACCTTGTCTAAGCCGACATCCTCCTGTCGGCCATCTCTCTTTCTACCTCCTCTGCAGACAACCCCCCTCTACCCACCCCTCCCCATTTCTGATGTGTAGAACACCTCTCCGAAGGGCATGTCTACCATTTCCTAGAACTAGCAATTCCACACTTGCGGCAGAGTTCAGCAAGTTGGTCCTTGAAATCAAGGAAAAACAAGGCAATGATGGCTAAAAACAAACACTTCCTGGAAGTCTCCTTCCAGAAATACAATCATTCTGCAATGCACAATGCCCTAGCCACATTCTAACCCCCACATTCTTAACTCCCCCGGTCAAAATGCTGCCAAGGCTGAGACACCAACCTTATTGCACAATTTGTGCCAAGCAGCCTGTGAACATCCAGGAAAAGAAACCAGGAAAGTTGAGAAGTCACTCTGAAAAATCGCATTAGCTATGCAGTTGCTCACAGCTAGGAGAAAAAGTACGGCCACAACCAGATTATTTTAAACTTTGCATTTCCTTAAGAACATGTTTGTTTGCTAACCAACACTTCCCAACACAAAGAGTTGTCCTTGAGTGGGTGAAAAACCAGAAAACCTCTCATCAATTTACAAATCGGCTACCTAGCACAATAACAAGCTGTTCATTCTCTGTCCCTGAACTAAAACAAAAATGTAACCTGCTGGTTGACTAGCTACCAGCTCAGACAGGCTACCAGCATGTTGGTTCACCAGCTCATACGCAGCATGACCAGCTGAATTTTCAAGCTGGTCAGGCTGGCAAAGCTGGATTTTACAGCAGGGTACATTTTGGCGCAAACCAGTTTTCTCTTCTTACAGACGTAAATTAAAATATCAAAACTACTTGGTACAAATGACACAGACAAACTTGGACAAGCAAATGGCACTGTAGCAAACAGCAACCAGAACTAACAGATTTTTTTTTCAACCTTCATGTTGCATCTTAGTTGAAATGTTGATTGTATTCCACCACTGTCATCTCCAGTCTGAGTGGATTTTTGTATTGCTCTGCTTTCTTAACTGTTTCTGCATGTTGTGTGTTTATAATCAATCTCTGGCTTACTTAACCTATAAGTATCCTTTGAGACCCTCAGAAAAAGTGACTATGAAAGCCCTTTTGCCTTTTCTGTTTGCCAAGTTTCCTTCTTCAACGAAAGGCAGCACATTACTTTAAAACACTGGATGCATAAAATTAACATTTATCTGGCTTATTGAATCAAGAATAAATTGACAGTTGAACCCAACTCAAAGAGAACAAAAGAGAATTCAGATATGAATGAATTTTTGGCCTTCGATTAATTACACTTCATAGTTTTCATGAGAACCACACAGTGATTACAGTGATTTTTATCCTCGCAATGTCTTTGTACCATTTTGCAGGTACTGTTTGCAGCCCAGCAGAAAATGTGTCCAAATAAAGCCTGATTCCTGAAACAGGAAGCACTGTGGACCTGAAAACAGCTGCGCTCCCATGCTCAGACAGCATGCATTCCGGGGAGAAAGGCAACCAATCACTGCATCACTGTGTGCCACAGGGGTGGAGCTTATCCCCCAACTCAGGGGGTTCTAGACACTGTGTAGAACCGACTGCCCGTCCCTCCCTAACCACAGTGAGGCTGTTGTAGTTGTCACAGGAAATCTGGCCAGGGATGCAGGGCATTAGTTTAGAAGTTTCACGAAGAGTGATGTGAAAGAATTTCTGAATCTGTGTGAATAAAAACTACATTTACAATACTGTTGTAATTAAAATATTTGATTGTTTTATATTAGTGCTTGAATTTTATTTTATTTTACTTTTTCATTTGGAAAAAATAAAAAGCAATAGCATGATATAGACTACCATAACTGACATCCTCATCACCTTAGCCTTGTAGTGACCCATTGTTATTGCTGTCTTATTGGATGCAGTTAGGTAATGGTATTTGTTGTTGCCACGGAGACAAAGCTAGTATTTTCTTTACAGTAGGTGTATGAGAAATGGCTGGCAGGAAATGGGTGTTGTTTGTGCAAACCCGACCTGAGTACACCTGGGACAGCTCGGCCTCCCCCAGTGAACTCTTCATTTTTCAGTTATTGTTTTTAATTTTTTTTTTCAAAAATAACATCAGGTCGGGTTCACCCTGCTTATAGCTTCCATGAAAGTACCATGAAAGACAGTAATCATGTATTTATTTGACACCTTTATCCAAAGCAACTTATTAGACTAGGCAGGAGTCAATGCACCAGGATCAATGTGCGGCTAATGGCCCTGCTCAAGGGACCAACAGCTTCATGGATCTTATTGCGGCAACACCGGGGCTTGCACCACCAACCTTCAGGGTTCCAGTCAGGCACCTTAACCACTGGGCTACAGGCTGCCCCCAACAGGATTGATAATGGTCCCCAACTGAGTTCCCGGAGCGCCATTTTGTCTCCATTTTGATCCAAGAAACCAGGTAAGTAGTAAAAACTATAACCTGGATGCTATGCGGCTCTCCTGGACTATGGTTGGGGACCCCTAAGGGATTTTAAGTTTATGGGATGCTAAGTCAAGGCCCACACTCATCCAAAATATTCAGCTATATCCATGGGATGGCAAGAGAAGGGTTGTGTAAGCCCCTAAAAGAGCCAGTTTAAGCAGTTTTCCTCCTGGTGACGTAATGAAAGTACAGTACATGCTGCAGTAGGAGACAGTGCTGCTGATCTGCAATCATATCAGAGAGAGTGTGTGTGTGTGTGTGTGTGTGTGAGTGTGTGTGAGTGTGTGTGTGTGTGTGTGTGTGTGAGCCATGTGTGTGTGTGTGAGTGTGTGTGTGTGAGCCATGTGTGTGTGTGAGTGTGTGTGTGTGTGTGTGTGTGTGTGTGTGAGTGTGTGTGAGTGTGTGTGTGTGTGTGTGTGTGTGTGTGTGTGAGTGTGTGTGAGTGTGTGTGTGTGTGTGTGTGTGTGTGTATGTGTGAGCCATGTGTGTGCATGTGTGTGTGGAGGGCTCAGCGACTCTCAGTCCCACCCCTGGAAGTTTGGTGGAAGCAGCGATTAGCCCTAAACCAACTTTTATTCCCACAGTTAAGTCCTCAAAGCCTTTAAAAGTGTTTCTCATCTCAGGAGCACTTTGAGGTACAGGTAACGACAGCTTTGAATGCAGACTCTGTGCTGGCGACATGTTAATGAGCCTCATTGCCTCACCAGCACACGTCTTGGGAACAAGTCGTACTCATTTCACAAGCAGAGGAGTGCTGAGTTCACCAGAGCCGAGTTCCCTAGAGCTGCACTTGGTCTTCCAGCCATAACCTGGTCCACTGTGCTTAGCCTTCACAAGAACAAACTGTGTCACATGGAAAGGAACATGACACACATTCATTTCTTAAATCTTCTTTGCTTGTTTACCGTTGATAACAAACAAAGCCTAACCTCTTCTTTTATGTTTTTCTTTGCTATTTTGATCAAATAGGTTTACTCCTGTCATACACTTTTGAAATTGTTCATATTATAATGATTTATATTTTATTTGCATTTAAATTGTGCATTCTCTAGATAAATTGAGTGAGAATTCATTTGCCATACAAGTGTTCTTTTAAAGCCTGAATTAGGCTTGAACAACAATAAATCTATATCTACCACTGTTAATGATATAACTTTTGCTATATTATGCTTTTAAGAATATCTACCGCTTTAAGAATAGTTAGATTTTTTACTAGTTTGTTTTTACTTATTTTATATCAGTACTTCACATGGAAATAAAATTTAATTGAATTGGGTTTCATCCTGAACCACATTACTAAATGCATAAATAAACGATGACGTAAACCGTGTTGAGAGAAACATGGTCTCTTGACACTGATATCCCAGCAAGGTGCATGTAAGGGCATGGTGCTAAAACCGAACTTGTGGTAAAAGAAACCCTCCAGGTAATACAGCTGGGTAGAGTATCATTCATTCATTCATTCATTCATTCATTCATTATCCTAACCCGCTTATCCTGAACAGGGTCGCAGGGGCCGCACATATCCCAGCATACATTGGGCGAAAGGCAAGATTACACCCTGGACAGGTCGCCAGTCCATCGCAGGGCACACACACCATTCACTCACACACTCATACCTATGAGCAATTTAGACTCTCCAATCAGCCTAACCTGCATATCTTTGGACCGTGGGAGGAAACCCAGGCAGACACGGGGAGAACATGCACCCGGTTATACACCTTGAAGGAAAATGACACAGTAAATGCCAATGGGGACACAGGTTATATGTACATGAGAGAATCTCTAACTCCAACACTTTGGAACATTCCTATTAAATTCCCAATTTGAGGGAAAAAAATATGTTGAGAGCTTATGAGCTGGCAATGTACTGCAAACATTCCATGGCAGAAATGCATGACTAACAATGACTATGGTGATGAATGTTTAGGGAGTTATTTTATTGTGTCAGTGAAATTAGATCTGTCTGGATTGGGAATTTGGAGGAATCCCTTCTACAAGACCTGCCAAGTGCAGATATTAATAATTACATTTGCAGAATACCGGTGAAGACTGTTATGGACAGTTGAGGATTCAAAGAGATTAGTGCAGAAGGAGCCATATGTACTCTTCAGTCTCCAGGTTACCTCAGCACATCGCCTACTGTACTTTCAATCCTATCCAGATAGATTTTTTACCAACCTAGTGACCGCTTTCTGAAAGCCACAATTTACTGTAACCTTCATATGTTTTGGGTCCGTTTGACCCCATTCAGCGTTTGACATCTTATAAGTGACTTCGCTCAAATGAATAAATGACAACGCCACCCTCGTTTAGAGGAGTGAGGGATCCTACAAGAAACATTAACTGTATGTTTGACCCAGGTCAATGTCCCCAGACAAGTATAGGTTCAGAGAAATCGGAACCAGAGGCCGATGTAACAATTACGTTAAGCTTTATTTCTTCCATTACATTACATTACAAGGCATTTAGCAGACGCTCTTATCCAGAGCGACGTACAACGAAGGGCAGATCAAACACAAGCACAAGTGCGAAGAGGATGGGGAGTACAATACCAATAGCTAATACAAAACACAACAATATCTATACAACTATATAAGCGCCATTACAGTCTATGGCATATATAAGGCTAATCATGGTGGTGAGTTAGGGAGGGAAAGGTGTAGCCTGAAGAGATGAGTCTTCAGTCTGCGCTTGAAGGAGGTCAGAGACTCTGCCGTTCTGATATCCACTGGGAGATCATTCCACCACCGTGGGACCAGGACAGACCGCAGTCGTGAGAGTGAAGTGCAGGTGTGGCGAGGGGGAGGCGCCAGACGGCAGGGAGAGGCAGAACAGGGGTCTTGCTGGTGTATAGGTCTTGATAAGTGACTGAATATATACAGGGGCTGATCCCTTAACTGCCTGGTATGCGAGCACCAAAGTTTTAAATTTGATGCGAGCCATAACAGGCAGCCAGTGGAGGTTGCCGAGCAGGGGGGTGACATGTGAATGTCTGGGAACATTGAATACCAGACAGGCTGCAGTATTCTGGATCATTTGTAGGGGTCTGATGGCAGATGGAAGGCTAGCCAGCAGAGAATTGCAATAGTCCAGGCGGGACAGGACCATTGCTTGGACAAGGAGCTGAGTGGAGTAGGTGGTGAGAAAGGGTCGGATTCTCCGGATGTTGTACAGGAAGAACCTGCACGCCCGGGTCACCGTAGTGATGTTCTCGGAGAAGGACAGCCTGTTGTCCCATCACCACTCCAAGGTCTCTTGCACTAGGGGATGAGGTCACTGTGGTATCCTCTAGTGTGATGGAAAAATCAGAGAAGGGAGAGGTTAGAGCAGGATGGCTTAAAAATCACCACAGGAGGAAACCCTAACAATGAAATCCAATAAAAATACAAAAACCAGAACCAGAAAAAAATACACAAAACAGGGGATGGATTGATATGGATAGCTGCTTGGGAGTTGGCTACCCAGGATGGGCTAGGCCTGAACGGGCAACTAAGTAATACAGGGGCCTGGGCAGAAGGCTTAAAGACCTATTAAGAGGCACAGCAAACAAAATCCACTGCAGACAAAAGGGTTACCACTGCACAGAACAAAATAATTAAGTTGATAGTGTATCTAAATCAAACAAAATCATATCAAAAACCCACCACAACCAATGGCCTACACTGGGGCCTGTAGACCCATCACATGGCCCCTCTGGAATAAATCACCCAAATGGTCACAAGTTAACAGCTCAAGTTAAAATGGCACAAGTTAAAATGTGGGGAAAAACTGTGATATTAATCAATATTAATATTGCACTTCTCCCTGTTATGGTACAAACATTTAATTTATTAATTAAAACTAACACTCTTAAAACAGTAATATAAAAACATTAAAATACAAAACAGTGTAATATACACTACAATATTTCCCATTGAAAATGAAGTTCAATACCTTTTCTACCCAAGGTTCTCCCTCAAAATATCTTCCTTGAATGGAGACCAAAATGGGACTGGAGGCTACAAAAACAGCAAAAGTTGGACAAGCTCAACAATGGGCATAACAAGTTAACCTTTATCACAAAATCATTGCCACAACTCAAAAATGTTAAAGTTAACTTCCAAGCTACCAGGAGTGAACAAACACACTGACTTCCAGAGCTCTCGCTGCCTCCAAACATTCAACTCAGGCTTGGTGCAAAAGGAAGGCCCAAAACCATTGTCTCCCTTTTTATAACCTCTCTGCTCCCCCAGGGTCCTAAAGGCATACCTGCTACATAAACCAGTTAACATGATTACAGTAAACACAATTTTAAAAACAGGGCCCATTTTGTCAAAACACTACACACAATTCACACAACCACACACACAAGTAACAGAACACCTCTGATATTTTGCTAAATTAAACTATTCCATCAAAACTATACAATAATTTATAAAAATCCAATTTTGTCACTGTATGGCACACACATGTTTCATACGATCTGTTTCTGTTTGAATCAGTTACACACTGCTGTGCTCAATCTAAAACACTTCTAATTTTCTAATGATATAGTTTGGGTTTGATCTTCAGAAATATTGTTAGAGTAAATGACATGAATATATTGACCAAACACAACACACAAGACCAGTATGCACACTGATGAGCATATTTATTTCCACACATTGTCAGTGCAAGATGCACATTAGTATTTTACAATCAGAACACCAGAGTCAACATTTGTGGAGACAAAATCCCTTTGCCTAATCATCTCTTGGCCGAGCTGGATCTGGCCATCGTACCTTATCCACATCACAGGCTATGTTCTCTCTGGCCCAACAGCAAGGGAATAACCTCCTTGCATGGCGAATCCATCCCTGCACAGACCCTGCATCAATTTGGTTGCAGGCCTCCTCCATGGCTTGAAAGAGGGGCACCCTGACATCGGGCTGGAGATCGTACACCGCCATGCCGAAAAAAACTCCTCAATGGGGTTGAGGAAGGGATATGTGAGTCTACAATTAAGCACCTGAGTGTCTGCACACCTAATGGCCGTGTTTGATTATTGGTTCATGGGTATTGTATGTCCAGAGGTAGTGTTTAGAAATGGCAAAAAAGTGACATCATGTTAGATTTATGTCTAATGTAAAGAAGTTAATGTTTTGTAAATCACTGTGTGTAGAGTTTTGCAAAAAGTGTGAGGCTGAGAAAGTGCTTATAGTTGTACAGATCTGGGCTGAGCTTTTGCTCCTTGAGTGGAAGGTCTCACTAACTGTGTTACTTTTGATTTTAGTGTTTAAGCAATCCAATAAAACTGTAAACCGTAAACATGAAATAAACATAATGCAATGTTTTCAGAAGTCCTGCACTGATAGCTTTACCCCCTGTAGCTGTATACAATGTAAGAAAATATGCAACCATTTTTATTTTTCTCTCAGATTTCTTTGTGGATGATTCTGGCGGCAACTTTCACTTACCTCATCCTCTAAATGTTTAGATGTTTCTCACAGATTTTTCATATTTATGGTTAAAAGGCTTATTGTCTTGCAAAGTAATTTGGGAGACGATAAGAAGGCGACACACAAAGTGTCAACATTTTTCTATGACAATAATCTTGTGTCCATTCTCTTGGGGTCAATTGGACCCCAAACATAAACGTGGTCATTAAATCCTAACAGAATATGAGGGTTAAAACGGAGCATGCGTTCTCATCTCTTGCCACTTTGAGCTGGATTACAGGCAGAACTGATAAAGATCAAAAAAGGAAAACACACCCCTGCCCCCTCATCCAGAAATATCAACACGTTAAAAACACCTCTCATGAGTTTAAGCTTCCCAAAGATCCTTGCAATCTCTAATGATATCCTAATGCATTCCTCATGGTCTTGCGGGACTTCCTGTCATTTAGTAAGCGACAGCGAAGGGATATATTTTTAGCATGTTGAATCGTGCATAGCTTCAATTGTTTTATTGTGTTTTCTTTGTGTAAGGTCTGGTATTCTGGTGTAGCATGTACCATCGTCTGTTATGAACTTGTTTATGATGGGAAATGACGAATAAAACGGATAAAGAGGCCAATGTTCTATGAAATCTGCGGCAATGTCTCTAACACGACTTTCCATTGTTTTGTTTTTTTCATTTAGCTTCAAGTTAAATGTGCTTTCAATGTGTCAGTGCTAATCCAATTCATTTTATACATTTAATGAGCTGGGACTTGTTTGTTCCTACAAACAACTTAAAAAGAAGGCTCTGTAACATATCAAACATATTCGTTTAAAGTTCAACTGACTTTTAACTTTTTTTAACTACATTTTTTGTTCCTTTTGAACATTTTCTCCAGGCGTAATTTTAATACTTCCAAATAAGTACATTGTATTTGAACTTCAACATTGCTAAGTTTTTTAAGTCTGCAGTTGGTGTTCATACTCCCTCCCTGCCTGATAGGGTCTCCCTTGATTAGAGGACATGACCTTTGGCACCAGCTGTAGATCAGTAGAGCTGCATCTCCTGTGTATCAAGATTCTTCTGCCCTCAAAGCATCTTCAATAGCAAAATATAATTTTGTATGTACCAAAGAGAGTGAAAGCTTTCCAGGGATACAGTCTTTCAACCACAATGCAACAGCTCAAGCTAGGCTCATGACCAGCTTATGACCAGTTCATGACCAGCTTATGACCAGTACATGACCAGCTTATGACCAGCTGATGACCAGCTTGGCCATGCTGGTTGACCAGTTAAATCTTCAAGCTGGGCAAGCTAGCACAGCTGGATTTTATAGCAGGGAAGACATTTACTATTAAAAAGAAGCAGGATTCTGGTGTTTAAGCAGTATCTACCAAGTGCTACTATCTTGGATAAACAGATATATTGACACTGTTCCAGGCTTAAGTCTTATCTCATCCACTTCTATTTAGCTGCTTTACTGATCTTCAGGTTCATGGTTTCTGTCTGCCATAGCTGATTCCATATTACATTTTTTCTTCTAAATCAATTTGCTGCAGTGATTAACTTGACGTTTTAGGTTTTGTTTATTTCAGAACAATTTGCGATGCTGGAAATCTGGATCATGCCTTCACGTCTTTTCTAAACAGTACCTTTCCCTGAGCTGTGTTTATTTATTGTAAGGTATTAAATTAACCAAACACATTTAACCACTAAGCCTCAAGTATTCCGCTTATTGACCTGTGAAGATTAGAGCAGTAACCTGATATCACGCTGATAGCAAGCAGGCCCTTTGACTTGGAGTTCTCTGTGTATTTTGTCGAATAACAAGCAGAGTGGTTCACATTCCAACCTGGGACTTCCAGAACATGGCATGGATATCTCATCCTCACTCTTGGTCTTCCTGATTATTATTTCATGCTGTTTTAAGAGCAAAGAGCCCTTGACATGGTGGAAGGTCTCTAAAGGCTCCACTTAAACCGCAATGTCTACATGACAGCTCTGAACCTGTCAGGAAAGTTGACTCTTCAAAAGGAAGAGAAAGGGTAGATTTCCTGATTGGATTCACACAAGCTAATCCTAGTGTGGCTCTCACTTTACAACTGATCTCTCAACTCTGGCGTCTTTAGTCTTCATGCTGGTTAATTTAAATGATGGCATTGATTTATCTTAAAAGACAGGAGGCACAAATTAAATTATATGTTTTTTTGGAATATTCTTTGTATAATGCTTTGGCCTTAAAAAGTCACACTTTGCAATAAGGGTAAATGACTTGGTATAACAAATGTCGTTGTTAACATCAATTCATTTATGTAGAAATACTCCCGGTGACCACTTTATTAGGTAGACCTGTACACCAGCTTGCTAATGCAAAGCAATCAGTCAATTGTGTGGCAGCAACTAAATGCATAAAAGCATGTAGACATGGTCAAGAGGTTCAGCTGTTTTTCAGACCAAATTACGAAATGTGACTAAGTGACTTTGACCAAGGAATGATTGTTGGTGCCAGACAGGGTGGTTTGAGTACCTTATAAACTGCTCAGAGGAGAAGGTGCAGACTGGTCAAAACTGACAGGAAGGTGAGAGTAACGCAAATAGCCACACATTATAACAGTGGTATGCAGAAGAGCATCTCTGAACACACAACACGCCCAACCTTTAAGTGGGTAGTCAACAGCAGCAGTAAGTAATGAATAAGTAAAAAATAAGTCTATAACTTTTCATTAATGTATTTAACTACTATCTAATCTATTTGTTACATGAATATTTAAATATTATAAAACCATTGGATAAACTTATTTGTGAACCATTAACAAATACATTAATTGTTTTTCATTCCAACATGAATTGGCATTAACTAATGTCGTTGTTAGCATTAACTAATGATATACAAATGCATAAATAAAGATGTATTATTGGGTGAAGCACAATTTGTGCATTTTATATGAATGCTTGTTCCTTCTGAATTTCTTCATTATTTGCATTGGGATGTCTATCCATACAGATCATGAGGAAAGAAAGTGGAGAGTACATGCTGTTTGAAGTACGCTAGACACACATGGCTGTAGCATGTTGTCAAAGATCTGTGCTGATACATCTTGTTGGAGAGCAGGCTGATGTTAGTGTTAGGGCCGATCAATTTAATTTCCTGTCTTTTGAGGTTAATGCAAACATTTCACTTAAAACACAGTTCTGTGATTAATATTCTCATATGTAGCATAACCTGGGGGATCGTATCTATATGGAAACCGAACAATAATGACACCGGTGTTGTTATAATTTAACGTAAAGCCCCTTTGAGAAGTTGCAGATGTTCTGTGTAAGTCATTTCATGTCAGTGGACCGGGTCCTCCGAACGGCGGGCTCCACGGATGTCTTTTCTCAGCGCTTTCCTCGGGCCCCAGCGGAATGTGGAATGTGCATTATGTTAAAAGCAGGGGGTGACGGCTGAGCACCAGTGAGCTATGCTCCGGCCCAGTCTCCCACAGCCGTGAGGCTTTTTCTGGAGCTGTTCCACAGCCCGGGTCCTGGAGGAGCGGAGAGCGGACACTGACCAGGCCGGAGCCCCCCACCCCCCCCGAGGCCAAGGGGGGAGAGGGGGGGTCTGCAGACCAGGCTATTCCTGCCGTTTACTGGGCACTTTTTTCAGCAAGGGTGTCTCAGCAGCCCAGACCACATGCAAACGGGCCAGTGAGGGCGCAGTGTGTCTGTACAGAGCAGTGCACATGTAGTCTTACAGTTTCTCCTCAAACACACAATAAAACTGGTTCTATAATTTAAACATCCCAAACCATTACATCAGCTACAAAATGGAAAGAGTAATTTCTCTAAACTATAAAAGAAAACTATCCACCTGTTTTCACACTTTGCAGATGTTTTTTTGAGCCTTGGAGCAAAACTCACTGTTAAAGAAAGAGGTAATTTTGAATCCTGCCTCTGGGTTGGCACAGGCCAGAGGTTTTAGTTTACATCACAGGCACTGCTAGCCCTGGATAAGGACCTTGGGTTGGCTGATGGTGGCTTACAGTGTGAATCTGCTTCCACACTGGCCAGGGGCATCCACAAGGGCCTGGTGGCCAATGATGTTCCGCCCTCTTATCCTCCATTTTGTGAGGTTAATTCCTGCTTCATCGGGTCACTCATGTGGTGTGCCTCTGGCATCGAGCTCAAATATTCTCAACAAAAATGCTGCAATTATGTACATTGCTGTAGAAATATAGTAAAGCACTAAAACTCATTAGGAAAATGAGAGCATCATATAGCCTGCACTGTGAAATACTCTTGAAATACATACATGCAATATTGGATGAAGACTTACTTGGGCATATTTCTGCTCTTTGACTCTTTCAAAAGGAACACAGTAAGCTTGCTTTGTTCCTATTCCGCTGCATCGAAGGATATAGTGAATCGCTGAAATGCTGATTTGGTCAATTCTTTGAAATATACCCTCATCATAATTTGGCTCTGAGCATGTTGATGACTGCAAAATGGACAAAGACACGGTCAGCGACAGTAGCACGGCACTCAGCAGATACTAATGTCCTCCCTGCCCTTTCCTCCTCCTCTCAGTTGTACTCTTCCTAGTACTTCAGCTCATTCTGCGTTGTTTGGATCCATTGATCCAGAGTAAAATGAGCTCACCTGTGGCTCTTCTATTCATCCTGAGGTTCTTATTGCGTTAACAATTTTGCTTTCTTAGTGTTTGCACCAAGAGAAATGTGTGAATTGAGTTCTGAGGACTAAATTATACTGAATATCAGTG
>NC_083777.1:4277500-4322500 GCF_963514075.1 Conger conger
CACACAGGGCTGTGTAGCTGTGGGAAACACACACACACACACACACACACACACACTCACACACACACACACACACACACACACACAGACAGGGCTGTGTAGCTGTGGTAAACACACACACACACACACACACACACACACACACACACACACACACACACACACACACACAGACAGGGCCGTGTAGCCGTAGCCCAAAGCGCCTCCCCTCCTCAGGAAGCATGCAGCCGCACGGCGCCTGACTCACGCCCCCGCCCAAATCCGCTCTGGCGCTGGCGGGCCGGGCCAGGCCGGGCGCACACGCAGGCGGGAGCGTGTGAGCGCGTGAGCGCTGTACAACAGGGCCGAGACCAGCGCTCCTCACATCGTGTTCCTGCGGTGCTTTCAGAATGCTGACATAAGACTTCCTGTACAACTCCTTCCTGTCTTCGTGTGATTACCTCATCTCAGCAGAACACACACTGTGCATGTTTATGGGTGTATATCTACAGTCACACACCTCTGCTGTGAAATCCAGCTATGTCAGCTTGAAAACTGAGCTGGTCAAGCTGGTCATAAAGCTGGTCTAGCTGGGCATGAGCTGGTCATGCAGCTAGTGCTGGTAGCTGTTCTGAAGTGGTCAGCCAGCTAAACCTTTTCGAGCTGGTCTGAACTGTTCAACCAGCTGTTTCAAAACATAGCTTGAGCTGTTTTTTTTCAGCAGGGCAACCAAAAAACTATTCTTAGGGTATGTTAAAAAATGTTTTCATTTTTATCCAGTTTAACTAAAAAGACTACTGAAAATTGTGATCTTAATTAGTTAGATGATAATTCAGAAAATAATATGACATCGAAAGGTATCTTTCCAATGAAACCAGAGCAATTATCATCCTGGAATTATACAGTTTTCCCCTATTTGAAGAAAATATTCAAATTCACACTTCTTGGAGAAACAAAAAAGGAAATGGAATTTGTGGATCCATTTGTGGATAATTCTGCCAGTGGGTTGGTTTGAGCATTTAAATTTACTGTGCAGAACGAATTTAAACAAAGTGCAGACAAGACTACATCATGTGCCAAGCTCTTGCTGCAAGCAGTCTACAGCACGCGCACTATGCAGAATACATTTGAATTGACAAAACTGCACATTGGCTCATAGAAGTACCAACATACCTTTTATCACATCTCTCTCTCTCTCTCTCTCTCTCTCTCTCTCTCTCTCTCTCTCTCTCTCTCTCTCATCTTTCCCTCTTCTTCACAAACTGTCTGGATGTGAAAAATCGAATCAGCACAGCATTACAATTTATCATTTTTCCATGTCTTAATTTTTACCACAGTGTCTCGTGTGTTTTAAGAGGTGCAACCCAATATTGCCTGAACTCCAAGACCCACCACAAAGATGTGTGTGTGTGTGTGTCTGTGGGGAAGGAGGTGCACAGACAGGAGGACGGGTCTGTGTGGAAAAACAGAGCGCCGTTTGGCTATGTCATGGCCTTAAGTAACAACACATGCTGATTTTGATTTGAGGAGCAGCCCTCCGCAGTGGAGAACCCTGTCCCACTGCAGCCCTGTCCGTCAGGCTGCTCCAAACCTGGGCTGATGAAGACCAACAGGCCCCCATGCTCCCCGTGCTCTCATCCAGGGTGCCTCTGTGGGTGTTTCAGAGAACCAGAACCTCCAGCTTCTGGCACACTGCAGATCCCACCCAGAGAGGGGTGATTGTGACGTCACATACACCCCATAGAAGGAAGATTTTTATATCACATACACCCACGGAGGAACGGTGATGACGTCACATGCACCCACAGAGGGGTGATTATGACATTTTATACACCCATCGAGGAACGATGATGACATTACATAGACCCATAGAGGAACGATTATGACATCACATGCACCCACAGAGGGAAGATTTCTGTCTCCATTTAAAACATTAGCTTAACTTCAGTTTGCATGTGACATTAGCTGCAGTCAATTTGAGCACCAGAAAGTTGTGAAGTTGGCTAGGCAGAAAACAGGATCTCCATCATGTCACATCATGCATCATCATCCTGTTCCCATCACAGGTATTATTGTATTCACATCCTATTACAGGACTGTTTAATCTCATGCTTTTCCTTTTCATTATACACTGAAATTAAAAATTTCACATTGAGTAATAACAGGGTGGATCCCAACTCTGTTCCTGGAGAACTACCATCCCGTAGGTTTTCATTTCAACACTAATTTGGCGCAACTGAACCTAATAATTAACAGCTCAATGAGATTTAATTAGGTGTGCTTTGTTACAGTGGGTTGGAGCGAAACCTACCGCAGATCTCCAGGGTCCGGGCTGAGAACCACTGGTGTCATATACAGTATGGTATGACATACATGCTCATTTCCTTCATCCAGTGTGTTAATTTCAATCATCGTATGTCAGGATAACATGGAAAAATGGCACATATGAGGACGTTGAGTGACATGCGAAAACATTTGCGGTTTGTAACGTAATATTTTTACGTACTACTTTCATCGCATATTCCGTGACGGTAGGGCCTTCCTACAGTAGTTTAATGAACCCTTCAGTGAATGGTAGGAAAACTGTGACTTTTACACTGTGCATGTTCAGTGTATGTGAGAGTCATGTGTACTGTATGAATTTCTGGGGAAAAGGGCAAAACATGAATGAAGACTGGTTCGGGTGTGTGTCAATTCCAAAATGTGAGATTGACAAGGTTCTGATCATTCTTTGCAAGATATTTTGAAACCTTGTGTCATGATTTTCACTCTTTCAAGTTTTAAGAAAACTATGAAACTACTCATCTACAGCTAAAGAAACCCATTATGCTACATCCCTGCTGAAAACAATCAGGGTATGACCAGTTCAGACCAGCTCCCAGCTCCATAGGGTTTAGCTGGTTGACCAGTTCAGACCAGCTCCCGGCTTGACATAGTTTAGCTGGTTGACCAGTTCAGACCAGTTCCCAGCCCGACATGGTTTAGCTGGTTGACCAGTTCAGACCAGCTCCCAGCTCCATAGGGTTTAGCTGGTTGACCAGTTCAGACCAGCTCCCGGCTCAACAGGGTTTACCTGGTTGACCAGTTCAGACCAGCTCCCGGCTCGACATGGTTTAGCTGGTTGACCAGTTCAGACCAGCTCCCAGCTCGACAGGGCTTAGCTGGTTGACCAGTTCAGACCAGCTCCCAGCTCGACATGGTTTAGCTGGTTGACCAGTTCAGACCAGCTCCCAGCTCAACATGGTTTAGCTGGTTGACCAGTTCAGACCAGCTCCCAGCTTGACAGGGTTTAGCTGGTTGACCAGTTCAGACCAGCTCCCGGCTCGACATAGTTTAGCTGGTTGACCAGTTCAGACCAGTTCCCAGCTCGACATAGTTTAGCTGGTTGACCAGTTCAGACCAGCTCCCAGCTCCATAGGGTTTAGCTGGTTGACCAGTTCAGACCAGCTCCCAGCTCAACAGGGTTTACCTGGTTGACCAGTTCAGACCAGCTCCCGGCTTGACATGGTTTAGCTGGTTGACCAGTTCAGACCAGTTCCCAGCTCAACAGGGTTTACCTGGTTGACCAGTTCAGACCAGCTCCTGGCTCGACAGGATTTAGCTGGTTGACCAATTCAGACCAGCTCCCGGCTCGACATGGTTTAGCTGGTTGACCAGTTCAGACCAGCTCCCAGCTCGACAGGGTTTAGCTGGTTGACCAGCTCAGACCAGCTCCCAGCTCGACATGGTTTAGCTGGTTGACCAGTTCAGACAAGCTCCCAGCTTGACATGGTTTGACCAGCTTAAGCTATGTTTTGAAACAGCTGACCAGCTACCAGCTCACACCCAGCTAGACCAGCGTATGACCAGCCTGACCGGCTGGCAGAGCTGGATTTTACAGCAGGGGATACATTGCATTATTTTCTTTAGCGGACACGTCTATCCAAAGCAACATACAAAAAAGTGACAGGTCTGATAACCCGGTATGTACTTGTTATATTTTTTCTCCACCCCCTTGAAGCATGAGGGCAAATATTTACCAAAGCCAATTCAATAATTTTAATGAATCCGTTCCCCCCAGGAGGACGGACCATGAAGTTTTAAAACTTTCCCAAACCAGTACTGTCGTGAAACAAACAGATGTCGGGTATTGCAGACAGTTCTGTAACCTCTCCATAAAGTCACGAGCGCTTCTGGCACTGCCAGAATTGGACAAATAAAATCAGTTCTCTGGACAGCCCTCCGCAGACACTCGCAGGACGAGAGTAGAGTGTGATGTCAGAGGGGCGGGGCTGTCTGATACGGCTCACAAAACCCACTGCAGTGTACGGGAGACAGACATTACGCACAACAAGAGCTCACTGTCTGATACTGCTCCCACAGACCACTGCAGTGTACAGGAGACAGACATTACGCACAACAAGAGTGCAGACTGTCTGTCCTCCAGAGCTACAGCTTTGTTTATTAGTGCGCTCTCTGCCAACAACACTCTCTCTCTCCCTCTCTCTCTCTACTCTCTCTCTCCCCACTCCCTCTATCCCTCTCTCATTTCCTTTTTTTCCTTTCAAAATGTTTTATTGGCATAAAATATTGTCAAAGCACCCAGTCACATTCGAAATGAATACAAACAACTTTGTGATAACAACAAGAATGCAAACACCAACAGCATGACAAATTTTAAAATACATAATGCCAAAGCTGAGTGAAAACAATAACAATCAATCATAGTAACAATACAAAAAACTGGCAAAAAAACTGCATAAATGACACTAATATAACATTTATGAACTATGAACTATTATATGATATGAAACGTATTATTGTGTCTATGGCTATTAAATGTTGGCTCTCTCTCCAGCCCAGATGGTAACCGTGGGGACAGTCTATAACTCCCGGCTCCAGCAGGCTCTGAGGTGGGGGGGGCTTGCTGTCAATCACCATGCGTTGTCATGGAGCCGAGTGGTGTCGCCACGGCGAGCCAAAACCGCATGCGCCACGCATCACAATCCATGCCTGAGTCAGAATCAATCACAGGCCTGATATCTGCGTGAAGCCTTGTCGTTTCTCTCTCTCAGTCTATCTCCCTCTCTCTCTCCCTCCCCCTCTCTCCCTCTCTCTCTCTATCTCCCTCTCTCTCTCCCTCCCCCTCTCTCAGTCTATCTCCCTCTCTCTCTCCCACCCCCTCTCTCCCTCTCTCTCTCTCTATCTCACTCCCTCTCTCCCTCCCCCTCTCTCCCTCTCTCTCTCTATCTCACTCTCTCTCACTTGCTGAAGTCCTGTGATTTATGAGCAAGCTGAAAGACCGGGTTCACCGTTTTTTTGGCTGTCTTTTACTTTTTTGATTTGTTTTGTTGTTTGGCAATAACATTATGTGTGACTGGGATTGTGTTACTCAGGGGAGGGCCAGTGGAGGCAGCTCGAAGCTAAACAGTATTTTAACAGAGATATCTGCCTGGAGTAAAACACATTCTCATTCAGGCCTTGTCACTTTCTTCCTCCACTCCACTGAAAAACAAAACTCTCAGACACTTTGGGCAGACAATGCCCTGGCAGTAGATTAGAGGGAGTGTGAAAAACATTTTAAAATATGAGCTCCTCGGCACACTACCAAACACACACACATGCCCACACACACGCCCACGTACAGACATTTTAACCCTTCCCACCTCGAGGGCAATTTCCACCTATTTTGTACTAGGCCTATAAAAGTGTCAATATCTAAAAAAACATTTCCTGTATGCACATGGTTGAAGACTTAAACTAAAGAAGAGGCTTATATCGTTCAGAGACAAAACATGCAGCGTCCGCTCAGAGACCCAAGCACAGACCAAGGGATAATCAGAATCATAGTTTAATCAGTCCAGTAGTCAAAGCCAGGTATTCCAATACACACAGTACCAAATCGAGTAGCAAAAGACTAGCGGGTAAAACAGTCCAAGATCAAAATCCAAAAAGCATAAGTGCAAAAGTACAAAAGGATAAGACAAAGGGGAAGTCGAAGAAACAAAACTGATATCAATACCAAAAACGATAAATCAATGATAAATCAAAAGGGCAAAGGTGTGTCTCAGGAATCTCATACACTACAGGCTTACAAAGAATCCGCTCTGGAAAGATGATCAACGTTCTGACAAGGGTTCTACTAGAGACTGGGGTATAAATACATGAAGAGAAATGACATACTAGGCGGGGCACGGGAGTGAGGAGGGCTAAACAAATAAACAACAGGTGAGGAACATGAACGGGCAATAATACAATAACAAGGGGACAACGAAAACGTGAACTGGGTACACATAGACCAACATGTAAAACATATGGCTCCAGATTACAGAGTGGACATTTACATAGAGTAGAAGACATAGTGATAGCAAGAGGCAGGCGTGAACACTGAAACTAAGCAAGTAATCAGTGATAGAATAGGGAGGCGGAGTTACAGGACAGAATTGAAACTGGAGATACGTTAGTAAATTAGTTACGTGCTTAAATCTAAATTACCCCAAACTAGTGACTGTTAGTTAATTAATTAGACAGACAGTAAGTGTGTTCATATAATTAGTACTGTACCATATCTATGTTAGTCATTATTAGTAAGTTTTAGAGCTACACAACATGGACTAGCGAGAAAGCAGGAAGTAAGGAAATGCGAGACTGGAAAGGAATCGTTGAAACCTGGAAACTACAGAAACCACCCGAATAGTGCAGCACTCAGACAGTGACTCTGACTCAGAAACTTTCAGACACAGACATAACAGGGGAATGAAAAATGCAATGAATAGTAATGTATAAACCAACAGAAAACCAGATATGATATTAAAAATAATAAATTACAAGAATAACAATAACAAACTAACAGACAGACTCAGGAACATAACAGAACAAGTTTATGTCAGAGCATGTACATATAGTGTGCACAAAAGTTACATTAAAATATCATGAAATTACAAAACACTTTTAGTTTTTATAGTTTAGCAAGTCGAGGACCAATTATTTTATATTTGTGCACAAACTTGATGTAAACTTGTGTACAAAATATGGTAAAGATATCAAAAAACATTAAAATTCCACATGTATTTCCCAAAAACTGCACCCTGATATCCTTAATTGTCCCCAAATCTCTCCAAATACTAAACATACAAAGAAAATTGCACATTTGTCTTATATATGACAAAATGTTTTTATGAAGCATGACTTTATTGCCCTACTTTGCAAATAAGAAGCTGATAAGCATCTAAACTGCTGTTCTCACTAGCGGAGAGTCTTTTTAACAATCTGGCATTTGCGGTTTTATTATGTCACAGTTTTTTGAAAGATATAACCATGAACGCAACAATAATAATTTCAGACGTCTCTTGGACGATGTAGTGCCTGAGCAGGTTGTGTACTGGACAGTTTCTCCAAAACCCGCTATCCATTTGAGAAAGTGTGAACTACCCGTAAATATAACGAATTAGTTAGAGTTGAATTGCACACCCACAGGATGGTAGATCTCCAGGAACAGGGTTGGGAACCATTGCATTACACAATGTCAAAATCTTGATTTCAGCAAATGATGAATTTGCAAAGCATTAGCATGCACATACGCAGTAATCAGTAAACATTCTGGAAAGAATACGACTTCACAGGGCTTAGGGGGCCCCTATTTAGGCCATAGAGGACACCAGTGAATCTCCATGCTGACAGGCAGCCCTGCTCCCCATTGGCTGGCTGTGACCCAGGAAGTATGACATCAAATAGGACCATTATGTCACCCAGCGTGTCTGATTGCGCCTTTTCATAAAACTCTGAGAAACAGATTAACTTAGCTCATAAACGGTCTGCATGAGGATGTTATGGAACCCTTATTGTCATCATAATTGCTCACACCATAATAAACCATTAAACTAACTGAACAAATGGGCAGATTTAAAAGAGCACTGACAGCCTTCTTCTCAGTAAACTGTCACCGCATCACATTAAAGCATTTGCTTAACCAAACTCGCCACAGCTGACTTCATTGAAAGAAAGAAAACACAATTAAAGCATTCAGGGGATGTGGGGTACATTCAGTGCTTTAGACAAGTAAAGGACGCTGAGTGCTATGTAAAACAAAGCACCCTTTATCTTCAAAACATAGCAAGTGTGTTACATAAATCAGTGGAGTCTGATGTTGACATTTTCATTTCCCAGCAGCTAAAAACATATCGTAAGCGGTCTCCCCGGTATCATGAGGTGGGGGTGCTGACCCTGAAAAGGCAGTCGAGGGCATAGAGGCTTTTGGAGATCACCACTGATCAAAAAAGCAAACCTACTTCAAATCATTCAATCACAATGCTGCAAATTAATATCTGAGGGGGCGCGTGCACTGGTCGGGGGTGTGGGTGCTTTCGGAGATGCTGTTGAGTCACTCTGCTTCCTCCTGGAGCCCTGGGCGTGCTCACATGGTGGTAAATCTGAGTGCGATAGCGAGTCTGCTACATCACTTAGCACTTCCACTTTCCCCCGTTCCCCCTGCCGCTGAATGGGCCTCACATCCCAGCATCCTCTTGGGCCTCATAGAACACTGTCCCCTCCCGCCCGGAAATCCCACCCAATAAGGAAGGCCCTGGAAGCTAAGGAGTTTCCTGCAGGCCTGAAGAGGCAACAAACTAAAGATAAGCTCATGCAAGCACTAGGTGTCAAACAGGATGTATGAAAAAGGGTTATAGCCCAAGCCCTAGAGAGTACTGAGAGAATGGTGTGTATCAGCTGTCATCGCAAGGTCTTGGCAGCATTAGTTATTAAATTTATGTCATATTAGTCTTACGTTTTAATCTTGGAGTTATACAAGGACACGTGTTAAAAATTCATGACATCTATGCTTTCATTACAAAGGCTGAACTCACCTAACCCTCACATTATGTGAACATTTTATGACCACTTTTATGTCTGGGGTCAAATTAAACCCAACAGTTTGAATTGACACAAAATTATTGTCATAGAAAATGTTTGACACTTTGTGTGTCACGAGATAAAAATAAATGTATATTTTCTTACATTTTATCCGGAGAATGAAGCTAAACCCACACAACACCAAAGTTTGTACAGGACATTTGAAAACATAGCGTTACGCTTATTTAATGTTCCCACCAAATAAAAAAATTGAATAAACCATACATTATCCATTTTTATTACATGTTTCTCTCTCCCCGGTGCTAAGGCAGGGATCGCTGTAGCATGTTACATGTTTCTCACTCCCCGGTGCTAAGGCAGGGATCGCAGTAGCATGTTACATGTTTCTCTCTCCCGGTGCTAAGGCAGGGATCGCTGTAGCATGTTACATGTTTCTCACTCCCCGGTGCTAAGGCAGGGATTGCTGTAGCATGTTACATGTTTCTCACTCCCCGGTGCTAAGGCAGGGATCGCTGTAGCATGTTACATGTTTCTCTCTCCCCGGTGCTAAGGCAGGGATCGCTGTAGCATGTTACATGTTTCTCACTCCCCGGTGCTAAGGCAGGGATCGCAGTAGCATGTTACATGTTTCTCTCTCCCGGTGCTAAGGCAGGGATCGCTGTAGCATGTTACATGTTTCTCTCTCCCGGTGCTAAGGCAGGGATCGCTGTAGCATGTTACATGTTTCTCACTCCCCGGTGCTAAGGCAGGGATCGCAGTAGCATGTTACATGTTTCTCTCTCCCGGTGCTAAGGCAGGGATCGCTGTAGCATGTTACATGTTTCTCTCTCCCGGTGCTAAGGCAGGGATCGCAGTAGCATGTTACATGTTTCTCTCTCCCCGGTGCTAAGGCAGGGATCGCTGTAGCATGTTACATGTTTCTCACTCCCCGGTGCTAAGGCAGGGATCGCTGTAGCATGTTACATGTTTCTCACTCCCCGGTGCTAAGGCAGGGATCGCAGTAGCATGTTACATGTTTCTCACTCCCCGGTGCTAAGGCAGGGATCGCTGTAGCATGTTACATGTTTCTCTCTCCCCGGTGCTAAGGCAGGGATCGCTGTAGCATGTTACATGTTTCTCACTCCCCGGTGCTAAGGCAGGGATCGCAGTAGCATGTTACATGTTTCTCTCTCCCGGTGCTAAGGCAGGGATCGCTGTAGCATGTTACATGTTTCTCACTCCCCGGTGCTAAGGCAGGGATCGCAGTAGCATGTTACATGTTTCTCTCTCCCGGTGCTAAGGCAGGGATCGCTGTAGCATGTTACATGTTTCTCATTCCCCGGTGCTAAGGCAGGGATCGCTGTAGCATGTTACATGTTTCTCTCTCCCCGGTGCTAAGGCAGGGATCGCTGTAGCATGTTACATGTTTCTCTCTCCCGGTGCTAAGGCAGGGATCGCTGTAGCATGTTACATGTTTCTCTCTCCCGGTGCTAAGGCAGGGATCGCAGTAGCATGTTACATGTTTCTCACTCCCCGGTGCTAAGGCAGGGATCGCTGTAGCATGTTACATGTTTCTCTCTCCCGGTGCTAAGGCAGGGATCGCTGTAGCATGTTACATGTTTCTCACTCCCCGGTGCTAAGGCAGGGATCGCTGTAGCATGTTACATGTTTCTCTCTCCCGGTGCTAAGGCAGGGATCGCTGTAGTATGTTACATGTTTCTCACTCCCCGGTGCTAAGGCAGGGATCGCTGTAGCATGTTACATGTTTCTCTCTCCCCGGTGCTAAGGCAGGGATCGCTGTAGCATGTTACATGTTTCTCTCTCCCCGGTGCTAAGGCAGGGATCGCTGTAGCATGTTACATGTTTAGCGTGTGTCCATGCAGGATGCGCACACGGCCCGATCACGCAGAGGAAGCCCCTGGGCCTGTTATAATCAGCTTTAGCTGAAATGTGAAAACACACGGCTGACTAATAGACTGACCCATCCCACGCGTGTGCTACAGCACGCCCCAGACAGAACCCGGTAGGGACTGCATGTGTGTATGACTGGGTTCACACGGCGGGAGAGAGTGTGTGTGTGTGTGTGTGTGTGTGTGAGAGAGAGGGATAGATAGTGTGTGTGATATAGAGAGAGGGATAGAGAGTGTGTGTGTGAGAGAGAGTGTGTGTGATAGAGAGAGAGGGATAGAGAGTGTGTGTGACAGAGAGAGAGGGATAGAGAGTGTGTGTGTGTGAGAGAGAGTGTGTGTGATGGAGAGAGAGAGGGACAGAGAGTGAGTGTGGGAGAGAGTGTGTGTGTGTATGTGAGAGAGAGGGATGGAGAGTGTGTGTGTGTGTGAGAGGGATAGAGGGTGAGTAGTCATAAGCTGTCCCATATCCCATGCCCATTGGCTGCAGCATATACAGGCCTCTGTTTGACCCATCTGTACATGCTCCTACATCTGTATGTTCTTAATACTATAATCCCACCCCCCACCCTACTGCCCACCCCCACACTATTCACATACACTCCTGGGTCACTCACTCACATACACTCCTGGATCTCACTCACACACTCACACACACTCCTGGGTCTCTGACACACACTCCTGGATCTCACTCACACACTCACACACACTCCTGGGTCTCTGACACACACTCCTGGATCTCACTCACACACTCACACACACTCCTGGGTCTCTGACTGACACACACACTCCTGGATCTCACTCACACACTCACACACACTCCTGGGTCTCTCACTCACACACTCACACACACTCCTGGGTTTCTCACTCACACACTCACACACACTCCTGGGTCTTCGCTGTTATCCTGCAGAGAAGTGGGGACTACCTTCTCTGCTGTGGATTTCCATGGCCAAAGACCCTGTCGATGCGGTGGAGACGGGACTAGATACCTGCTTGCCGGATGGGCATAGGAATTGGCAAGGTATGTACATCAGGGAGTAGTGGAGTAGCGCAGGGGTTCCTTATTGCAGTTGATTCTGCTCTGGAGACAGTGTTCAGCACACTTTACATGAGGAAAGAGCATTGTGTTTAAATTCACAAGATACAGACCACACAAGGGAAACTATGTTTCTGTTATTGTACCATGAGATAAACTCCTGGAGGCTGCTGGATGAATGTGAGGACAGTCAGTGATGGTAAGAAGGTTGGCTGGTTGATTGGTAATGGCAGTGGGGAAGGGGATGAGACTTGGTTTCTCCTATCAAACTTAAGATGAGGGCTGTGTGAAGCTCTCTTCTCAATTCCTGAGAGATTGGAGGTGTGAATGTCTGAAACCTGCCCATACATCTGGGCAGAGGTTGTGATTCTGTGACACCATCCAGATGAGTTTAATTTGATAGCGTTGGGTATTAGTGCACATGTAGTGCTTATGACTCAGAATTAAGAATTGTTGCACGGTCATGGTTCAATGGTTCAAACAGCGGCTAGAATTCCAGAAGCGCATCTCCCTCCCGGGGGAGTCACACAGCGTGTGACAGGTGGAAATACTGTAGATATACTGTATTTCAGGCATGGTATTCCCGGTTTAAACAAGCTGCATATCCAATAGCAGCTTTACTCACTAAAATAATAATTTAGAAATGATTATTACTGGTACTTTTCAATCATGTTTGAATTTAGAGTATTACCAACATGCACACTGTTTCACATTATCTGTTGGCTCCGTTGTACTAAAGCTTGTATCCCAGTGATGGTGCTTACTATTCAAAGCAGATACTGTCATACTTCTGAATAGTAGCAAGCATATGTGTGGAGGCAGATGAAAAAATTGAAAGCTTTGAGAGCTAAATGAAAGAAGATTACCATCTTTGAGGATTATATCTTAATGTTAGAAAAGGGGAAACATTAAGAGACACAGAGACAAAGTAAGATTGAAGTATTATTGTAAACAAATGCAGTTGAGTGTCTTTTCTTAGGCAGAGCCACTCACCAAACACATATCTAGGGCAAGCTGACTAACAAAATGGAGGAAAATTCTCCACATTGCTTCGTTCAGTTAGACCTGGGTCAGCTTACTTCAGGCCTTTTGTATTCAAAATGACATTAGTCACAGTGTCATAGTACACTCTCTCAAAAAGAAAGTATCATTGGAGGTACATTTTTGTTCTTCAAGGATCAATTTCCAAAATTGACCCTGAAAATTACTGTGGCCTTTGTGTACAAATGAGTATATTTTACAAGCAAAAAAGGTACAAATTAATTACATATTGCTGGCTAGGGGTACAGCTTTATGTGCCTGTCGTATAAGGTACCGCCCCAACGACAAGCATTTGTACCTTTTCAGGCACTTTTCATACCTTTATTTCTGAGAGTGTAGAATAGTAACCATTTTCTTTGTATGAATGTATATTTGTGTGCATGTGTGAATGTGCATGCATGTGTGTATGTGTGTGTGTCCAATACAAATTTATGTGTGCAGCTCTATTAGATTTCAAAAATCTCTTACAGACCACGGTCATGTATTTTGTGAGTCATAAACCTCGATGCAATGCCTGAGAGGCTACTTTTGGTCAACCACACCACTCTATGAACCCTCTGAGTGTTGTACTTCAGTGTATATTCACTGGGTTTAGCCTGGGAAGGAGTCAGCTTCCATCTGTACCTTACCACAGAATAAAGCACTGTCAGACTCAACCGCCTCTCACAGGGTAGCACGAAATGTGAAAGAGCTTCCCACATTTTCTCCCATAACCCTGCTGAAAACAACAGCTCAACCTAGGTTGTGAAACAGCTGGTAACTGTTTGGCCAGTCCAGACCAGCTCCCAACTCAACATGGTTTGACCAGCTCAAGCTATGTTTTGAAACAGTTGTTAGCCGGTAATGTCAAGCTGGCCATAGCTGGATTTTACATGAGGGAAGTGTTCATTTATTCAAGACAACAAGAACCATTCTTGTGTAATAGCTGTTGTCCTCCCAGCTTGTGATAACCAGGTGCCTGTTTACTGAGTTAGCTGGATAATGGCACAGAGTAAAACCTGGACCCCCCCATAGATCTGGAACATGGACTGAAGTAAAATGAGCTGTTCCAGGTTTTACTTGGTGCAGTAATCTGTTTGAGTAATCCTGCTTTGTGGAACAGGCCCCTGATATATTGACTGATTTACAGGGATTATTTGTGATGATAAATATATTTATTGTTTATATTGGTAGATTGCTGCAATGCTGAGGGATAGAGAGGGTTGCTGACAATAGCACTTTGTACTTAGAATTCACATCTGCAATTAAAATACAGCAGAAGTAATCTGCATATGGTATCTCCATCCCCATGGGTAGACCATAGAATAAAAATGCAAAAGTAAGTTACCTTCCTCATTTCAATCAACATTAAACCTCACACTTACTGTGCCTGCTGGTTCAACAATAACCAACAAATTGGACAGCTAATTGCAACTAATAAATGCTGTGATAGAAATCAGTGATGCATATGTGACCACCATTTTGTTCCGGAGTTCTGGCATGATATATATATAGATATATTCATTCTCAATCTCAAATGTGCATTTATTTGATGGTATTTTTTGTTGATCGTTTCATAACTAGCCACTGTACAGCCAGCCGAATCAGCTGTGACATTGGTGATGGTTTGAAAAATCAAAAATAATTCTTTGCAACTTTACATTTACGAATGCCGGAAGGTTCTGGGGTGTGGGAAAGACTGTAGACAGAGCGTCCTGCTCTCTCTGCGGTCTGGGAAAACGAGTCGAGGCGCTCGTGGAAACAAACGGGGCGAAGGAGAGGTCTGTGTGCGGAAACCTCGTGGTTTTGAGACGGCGAGGCTCACGGAGGTCAGGGGAACGGCTGCCAGACCAGAGCTGAGCGTGGGCTGGGCGGCGGGCGGCGTGGGGAGAGCGTAAACAGATGGAGCAGCCGCGGCCCTGGATGACGCGTCACTTCGAACGGAAACGCCAGACTGGTTTAGGGCCCAGCTGTTTGGGTACACTCTCAGAACAAAGGGTTCTTGGCTTGTCTTCACAGAGGAACCCTTTTCAGTTCTTTATCCTGCAGACAAAAAACAGCTCAGGCTAGGTTTTGAAACAGCTCGTATCTGGTTGACCAGCTCAGACCAGCTCCATACTCAACATGGTTTGACCAGCTCAAGCTAGGTTTTGAAACAAATGGTATCTGGTTGACTAGCTCAGACCAGCTCCATACTCAACATGGTTTGACCAGCTCAAGCTAGATTTTGAAACACCTGGTATCTGGTTGACTAGCTCAGACCAGCTCCATACTCAACATGGTTTGACCAGCTCAAGCTAGGTTTTGAAACACCTGGTATCTGGTTGACTAGCTCAGACCAGCTCCATACTCAACATGGTTTGACTAGCTCAAGCTAGGTTTTGAAACAGCTCGTATCTGGTTGACCAGTACAGACCAGCTCCATACTCAACATGGTTTGACTAGCTCAAGCTAGGTTTTGAAACAGCTGGTAGCTGGGTGACCAGTTCGGGCCAGCTCCATACTCAACATGGTTTGACCAGCTCAAGCTATGTTAACAGCTGGTACCTGGTTGACCAGCTCATACCCAGCGAGACCAGCTCATGACCAGCTTGACCAGCTCAGTTTTCAAGCTGGCATAGCCAGATTTTACAGCAGGGTATTCCACCCTGAGGGAAAAACAGAAAAAAGGTTTGATTCAGATTCCTTTGATCAATGTAACAAAAACCGGCAATTGTTTTTGAAGAGCTTTTTGGAGACTTTGGGTATGCTTTATAGAAACATACTCTCATTTATGTGAACAAAACATATGTGAAGGTTATTTTTATTATTATAAAATAACCATTTTTATTTTGTATCAAAAAATCTGTTTTAATAGAAAAATAAGCTTTTCTGATCATTCATGTGTCTGGACAAAAATATATATGCAGATGTTTTGTATTTGGGGAGATTTGGGGACACTTGAGGACATCTGGGTGCAGTTTTGGGAAAACTCATGTGGAATTTGAATGCCTGTCGATATCCTTACCATATTTCATACACAATTTGACATCAAGCTTGATGTACAAATATAAAGTAGCTCTGGGCTGGTCTTTGACTTAGAAATTGAGATATTCAGGGTTAAACTGTCAGTGTTTTGTCATTGTAGTCTTATCTTTGGTGCACACTGTATGTACATGCTCTGACATAAATTTCTGAATGGTACATGCCTCTTCTTTAATTTAAGTCTTCAACCATGTGTGTGCAGTTAATAGTTTTTTGATATATTGCCAAAAATATCTCAAAAAGTGGAAACGGTTAATATTACCTGCTGCTTGTTCGAGGCTGCATGCTTATTTGTCTCCCAAACGTTGGCAACACTGAATATCATAGAAGCTTATTTGCATTCACAATACCATGTCCAATTTTGTCCAGACCTTGAATTTTCTTTCATCTCGGCTCAGAGGCATCGTTTCTGTCACATAGCTTAGTTTAGACTAGCTTGTCTACAACCACCATCAAACCCGCAGTTTCCCTCGTAGTCTGCAATCAAAATGTAAAGGGTCTAACCTGAGGGAACTCAATATAAAATGACAGAATTATGACCCAGAACAACCTAAACTGTCGGGTTCTGGTCGGGTTTTATCACGTTTGGGTTAAAAGCTCTAGAGCAGAGGGTCGGTTCTAGTCAGCAAAATGTTGTTTCTGCTGTGACAGTAAGCCCTTCATATGAAAAAAGTCAAATAAATGTATGATAAGAATACAAAAATGTTCTCGCATGAGTGCCAATATTTACAGGACTGCTGCTTGGAGTGTGAGTTTATGTTTCAGAGTTAAAACTTAATTCCGTCTCAGGTGACAGGTTGGGCAGGTATGGTTACAGAAAGTGAACACACATGTATGTAGACTTTAGTGTGCTTATAGCCCCTGAAAGAGTTACACATGATCCCAACACTACATTGAATTCTCTGTTATACTAAGCCGTGTAATATAATGAACTACATGCAGATTAAATGATCCAGTGTCAAATGATTGTATTCCCTGTTATACTATACCTCATAATATGCTGCATTTTTCCTGCAGATTAAGCACTTCTGTTTCCTCCTCCTCTGTTTGAGGTTTTGAAATCTGTATTTTAGTTTCCTCTGATCATCAGCTTCCAACAAAGGACAGGAAAATAGTATTTTATTACAGTTGTTTCTTAATGTTAGTTTTGTCAATTTATGTGGTGCATGAAGAGAGACAAGGTACATGTAAACTAGTGGTGATTAGTGCTGATGACCCATGTTTTCTATACATGATGTGAGTTTTGGACTAATTATAAGAATAGTGCAAAGATTTTTTTTATAAAATAAGTATTGTGTATATCAAATATACACTCAGTGACAACTTTATTAAGTAGACCTGTATACCAGCTTGTTAATGCAAATATTTAATCAGCCAATCATATGGCAGCAACTAAATTCATAAATGCATGCAGACATGGTCAAGAGGTTCAGCTGTTTTTCAGACCAAATGTCAGAATGGGGAAGAAATGTGATCTAAGTGGCTTTTTTCCTCATGATAGTGCAGTACCATCTAAAATAATGTCCAGAACCAAGCCATGTGATGACACAAGCTTAGAAGCAGATCTAGAACTCGTCACACTCTTTGGGAAAGCTTTGGGAAAGGCTGGTCTGGCAGCCACTAAAGAAAATACAGCTTGTCACTGTAATGTTACGTTTCCCAGGTTGGAATTTAAAGTATCTGGGTTTAAAATAAGAGATGACTGGGAATAAAAGATCATGTGGATTGTGAGTAGGCTGTATCGTTAATATCATAGGAGGTGAGAGAGAGAAAGAGCAAGTGTGTGAGAAAGAGAGAGCAAGAGATAAAGAGAGGGAGAGAGCGTGAGAGATGGAGAGAAAAAGACAGCAGAGAGCGGGAGAGTGAGTAAGAGAGGGAGAGGGAGAGAGTAGAGAGAGACAGAGAGAGAGAAATCCCACCCATATGGAGGAGATCTGTAGGGGTGAGAAATGAGAGCAGTTCAGTTTGGTGGGGGGGAGTGCAGGGGAGGGGAGGTCATGACAACAGACAGTTGGGGGGGCAGAAAGGTGGCTACAGCGCTATCGAGTTACCGGGGGGTCAAGGCAGCAGGGGGACCTTTAGGAACCTGAGCATCCGGCTCACCAACGCTATCACAGCCAGAGAGCTCAGCTCCATGGAGACGCCCTCACAGGGAGGCGGGAAAGCTAAAGAATCTAAAATACCTCTCTCAGGAACAGAATCTAAAATACCCCTCTAAGGAACAGGATAAATCTAAAATACCCCTCTCAGGAACAGAATCTAAAATAGCACTCTCAGGAACAGAATCTAAAATACCCCTCTCAGGAACCGGATAAATCTAAAATACCCCTGGAATGTATGAGTATTTGTTTCAGTGTTTGTGTTCAGTGTTTGTGTTCATGGTTTGTGTAGCTGGAGGGTAGACTGAAAAGGTTCTCATGGCAGGCTGGACATTAGGCTCTTTCAGCCTGCAGTGCTTTTCCCAGAAGAGGCTTTGTCTGTTGTTCCAGCATCTGTGACGTCCAGTCTCTTCACCCCGACACACAGAGAGGTCTGGCCGTGCGGCCGGGGGTCAGGGGACTCGTGGTCTGACTGGTTTGTGGTTTTCCTATGGCTGTGTCCGCCAATGCAGAGGGAAATCAGTGCCTGTCCAAATTCACTGATCAGCCAATGGTGAATAGAGGCCCTCTGTGTGCAGGAGTACTGCTCTCTGATTGGCCCTCCCTGTTGTGTGGCAGCAGAGCTACAGGAAACAGCTTTATTTCGTGTTGGTTATTTTCAGAGCCAATGGCCAGGAATAACGCAGCAGGGTGTCAAACAGGTGCGAACATAACGACCCTCTCTGCTGCAGGGATAAGCCTGCACACAGCCGTGTGAAATGGATCTGGGGTCTTTACAGCATGGCTAGATATGAGGGTTACACACACACACACACACATACACACACACACACACACACACACACATACACACACACACACACACACACACCCACACACACACCCACACACACATACACACACACACCCACACACACATACACATACCCTGATAAATATCCTGATAAAAATGCCTTATAACTAAACACTCCAGTCTTTCGAATGTTCTAATAATAAACTATTTGAAAGAATGCAATCATCTGGGCAGATGCTAATCTTGCAACATGCTTACAATATATTAGACTGTGTATCTTGATCAGACAGAGATGAATGTCTGCTTGTAGGCTGCTGACTACAGCGCATCCCCTAAAGTACGGTCCTTTTCTGTGGCTGTGGAATCATCAGCGGAGCTGAACTCACACTTTGAGTTTGTGCAGTACTGTGTTCCTGGGGCAGAGACGGACTCCCAGTGGGCCCCCGCCGTGTGTGAGCCACACTGTGCTCTGCCCTCTAATAGCCGTTCATGGGGCCCTTTCATCCTTTGTCTCCTCAAAGCCGAGGACCTGTCGACAAGTCCGCTCACGCGCTGAAGGTCCCCCGATAGGGCCCATGACTCTACGGTGAATTTGGCAAGAAGAAAAGAGACCCTGAAATCATCTACTCCCCCCAGTACTGGGACCATCTGTACCCCAGAACTTCTGTGAATAGGGTAATTGAGTCTGAATAACCTTTCTTCTCTGCTTTGGTGGGGGGGGGGGGGGGGGGTTGTGTGTTGTCCACATAATAGAGAAGGCCCCGACTCCTGTTCCCTCCCCCCTCACTAACACACACCACCTGCTCATGATCGATATTCAGATACCAATCACTTTCCATGCTCAATTAAACTCCCATAATCCCGCTCGCAACATTCAAGATTCTTCAAAGACTGCCGTTGAAAGGCGGCATGCAAAAGAAACTTTGGCAACTCTGTTTTTTGATGGGAAGGGTGGTCACCGCGGCCCAGAACAATAGAGAATGAGGCAGCCTCTTTTAGAAAATGGGTCAGCGACAGAACGGGGTGGCTGGCCGCGGCAGCTGCCAGTAAGCTGTCCGGGATCTGCTAGTCGACCGGCACACGCCCTGTCCCATTCAAGGCCTATTATTCTCCATTTTGGCTCTTCACAAAGCGTTACAGTTATTTACGCTTTCCGCGGGTGGTCCGGCGCAAACTTCATTAGGAGCCCTTTGAGGATCCGTGGAGTGGACTAACACGCCCGGAGCGTGCGATTGTTCCCAGCGAAAGCCCCCTCATTAACGCGGAGACACCCGGCCAAACGTACGATCATACGGGCCCAGTGCCGTTACAAAAACACGCCGGCACTGGCCCTTAACATTCTCTGAACTTCTCAAATATGCTCCTCGACCCATAACTGAAATGGTCCCTTTTCTTTCTAAAAATAAAACACACTTCAAATAAAAATGTTTCCGAAGACACCTCAGTAAGAATGGCAGGCATTGCATTAATTCTGACCTTTCAGAGTTCTTGCCCCTCCCCTTGCAGAGGCGAAGGAGCTAATTGGCTTTTCATTGCCATGTAAAACAAAGTAGCGAGGAGAGAATGGGGTCAGGGGTTATTCAAATCACTTATTTTTCTTTTCTTTTTTCTTTTGCTTGCTCCTAATCCGGAAATCGATCAAGGTCCACCATCTTTAAGGACATTCCAACCTGTTAAATGTTCCTTCTAGGAGCTAGAAGTAGAAGTTAAGAACTCCCAATCTTGCCTTTGAGCAAGGAAACACGAGCATATCCTTTGCAGAAGTATTTTTTTGGAAAGCGTGATGTATAAATGATTGACCTGCGGATCCACCTCTCCCCCATCTTCCAGGTCTTGAACTGACGTGGCTTCGATCTGAAGTTTAAAGGAGCAAGGCCATTCCATTGGCCTAATTCACATTTTCTCGATTTGCCCATCATTATCATTACTTTTTATAGCCTCTCCCAATAGGTGGAGCTAGACATAGAAAAAGGATTGAAATGTTATGAGCCCAGAGTGTGATTTGTACAGATCTGGACCAATGCTGACAAACCGCACGGCATTAAGGACAAATCAGCGGTTTCCCCTGTGCATGCCTGCCCCACCTTCTTTAACTCGATAACGCGGTAAATACTGCAAGCTTTCACTCTGTCTCAGACTGAGGGATTCCCCAGCCTCCGTGGAATCAAACTGCCAAAAACGGAAGGAGAGGAAAATGTAAATCCGGATCTCAGAGCCCGCGCTGAAGTGTTTGCACCCGCAATAAGCGCCGTTCCCGTGAGAATTGTTTCGCGCAAACCAGCCAGCCAACCGACCAAAAACCCCAGAATTTAAAATGTCAGCCAGGAATGCTGTGTGTGTGTGTGTGTGTGTGTGTGAGTGTGTGTGTGTGTGTGCGTATGTGCCTGTATGCGTATGTGTGCGTGGGTATGTGTGTGTGTGTGTGTGTGCTTGTGTGGCTGTGTGTGAATGTTTGTATGTATGTGTGTGTATGCATGTCTGTATGCATGTGTGTGTGTGTGTGTGTGCCAGTGCATGTGCCTGTATGTGTGTCCATGCGTGTGTGTGTGTGTGTCTGTGTATGTGTGTGCATTTTCAGTAGCTCTCTGTGCTTTTCAATCAGAGTGGAGAACCGAAGTGGCTGCTCAGTTGTTGAAAGATTGCCACCTTGAACCCTGCTATCTCCTCTCCTCTCCTCTCTCCTCTCCTCTCCTCTCCTCTCCTCTCCTCTCCTCTCCTCTCTCCTCTCCTCTCCTCTCCTCTCCTCTCCTATCTCCTCTCCTCTCCTCTCTACTGCCTCCACTGAGTCCAGGGCAGATTGGCTCTACTAAAGACATCACTGCTCTGACGTCCATAAAAAAAACCAGTTTCCTTTTTTTAAACTCCATAAAAAGATAAACACAGGGAATAGAAACCCAAAATCTTCACATTAACTTGACATGTTTCTGTGATAACATTACTGTACTGTACTTGGATTCCAGAAAGCCAATCCACCAATTTAAGACAAATGGTTGGGTTAGGTTTTTCAGCCGCACTGGGCGTTGCTCAGTACAATACGTCCAGCAAATTATTCCCCAGTTTTAAGGAGGAGCTACATTTAAAAACAAAACGAAACTGTGTGTGGGACTACAGTACTGTCTGTCTGATTCGTCAAGCTACAGCTCCTAACTGGATGAGTCAGTAGACTGAACACTTTGTCAGAGGAGGACCACCCACACAATTCCTCTGCAATTACCAGTCACTAACGTCTAACTCCTTTCACATTACGCCCATGTTCCTCTGCCATCCTTATCCGAGGTGATTTCATTACATATAATCCCTTTGCCTGGCCACATATGTCTACATATGTCACACACACTGCTAACGCAGTAACCCTGCTTAGTGGAACAGGTTCTCTCAGTCCCTGTTGGATTACCGCTACTCTTTGGTGGTGAAGAGTCCCCTGGTTCTCTCAGTCCCTGTTGGGTTAGTGCTACTCTGTGGTGGAGAACAGGCCCCTGGTTCTCTCAGTTCCTGTTGGATTAACGCTACTCTTTGGTGGAGAAGAGTCCCCTGGTTCTCTCAGTCCCTGTCGGGTTAGCGCTGCTCTTTGGTGGTCTGTGCCTGACCGGCGGTAATTGGTTGGGGAATAGCGGCAGCGGTGTGCAGGGGGAGAGGTCGACAGGGTCGGCAGGGTCAGGGGCTTCTCATTCCCATTAAAGCACTTTTCTCAAGATATAGTGTATCAGGCACCAAGAGGTGGGGCGGGGGGGGGGGGTGACCTCCAAACATTTGGCAGGCTTGGTATCGACTTTGGAAGGTTTTCCGTAAACACAGAACACCTGTATGCGCTGCTGCTGTTGGCCGAATCCGCGCTGCTGGAAGGAAACTGGGATCCGCGGAGCTGTGAAGACACCGCGTCCTCACTGCCATTGTCCCAACCCTAACTCTCACACATGAAAAGTGTCTCTCTCACGCTGTTATTTCTTCAAAGCACTGCCCCGATCCCTCAGGTGAAACCCAATATGAATGTTTGTCTGGAAGCGGGGGGAAATAAAACGTGAAAAGATGTTGATTAGTGTGTCCGGGCATGCAATGAAATTGCCGATTAGTTCAGCTGTAAATCTAATTTTGAGTCCCTTTCCACTGCTGTGAAACAATAGTATGTTGTAGCTTCCAAGAAAAGGGAGAAGTCACTGTGGTAACTTAATGCTCCAGTCTCTCCTTGGACAGTCCCCTGCCAGGGGCTAGGCTATTTATTTTGTTAATGGTTGTTTACTTTACTGATTATGACACTTCATTAATGAAACTTTCTAATTACGTTTGTAATACTTTATAAATGTTTTTACAGCTAAAATGAGAGGAGGGGTTGAGAGGTTAATTTCAGTCTTCCTATCTTTGTGAAAGAACCAAACATGTAGCACAGATGAACTTCTGAAGCAGAGCTGACTACTGTTGAACCCCTCAGCAATACCCTGCTGCAAAATCTAGCTATGAAATCTAGCTTGAAAATTGAGCTGGTGAAGTTGGTCATAAGCTGGTCTAAGCTTGGTTTTGAGCTGGTCAACCAGCATGGCCAAGCTGGTCATGAAGCTGGTTTAGCTGGGTGCGAGCTGGTCAACCAGCTATTGTCGCCTGTAGCTTGTCTGAGTCGTATCAAAACATAGCTTCACCTGTTCAAACTATGTCAAACTGGGAGCAGGTCTGAACTGGTCAACCAGTTAAACCATTTGATCATTCTATATCACATTATCAATGAGAAATATGTGCAATAGAGGTCTGGAATAAGTTTTTGACTATTTTGCTAAAATGAAGTAATGAGAATGTGATATATTGTTACATTTTATCGGAGAGTAAGAACAAGGGAGACGAAGGAAAGCAACCAAACAACATCTCTGTTGAAAACGGATCATTTTCGGTAGTTTGTGCTTATGAGACATTTGGCTGAAAATTGATAGCCCTGCAAATGCACATCAATCAAGCAATGATTAAACCATGTCTCCTCAGCTGTAACTCAAAGGCATTTATGGGGTTCTGCTTTCCAGTGAAAATATCTTCTTCTCTGAACTGTTATCTGCTACTGCATGCCAGTAAGCCCTCCTGCATTCTAGAGACATCTTGTGGTCATGAACAGAAATTCAGGTCAATACATAGCGCCATATCACCACTCAACTACTACACCTTTTTGATTGAAAGGCTATTTAATTCACAAACAAAGTGAAAACAGTAATTATCAACCTCAAATGCAAAACATGCAGTCTTAGAAGAAAGCCAACAACAGACATTATAGAAGCTGGGACAAACCACACTGGGACTAACTAGAGCGAATCTTCTGCATATCTGGAGCTAAAAGAAGGTAAATACTCATTACCAACATGAGGCTGCCTCAAGAAAGTGACAGTATGCTGACAGTCATTATATACCTTAAACCCCAAAGCCCTCACTCAAACTGTTTGAGCAATCACTCCTGCAGAAATGTATGTGTACTGTAGTCCCTCAAAGAGAGAGCGATAAAGGAGGCACTGTGTGGCCTTAATAACTGGAGGACTCAGGGCCTCTTTAACAGCCATGTGTCTGACAGGCAGTTCATATCCTCCTGGACTCCTGAAGCATAACACTCTGCTCTGTAAACAGGCCAAGAGTCTGTAATCAACCCCCCCGGTCCCGCCCTAATTACACACACATACACGCAACGCATTAACATACACACACGCACACATCCAGTACGCACACATGCATACACACACACCCACACATATACACACACACTCAATCACACAGATGCATGCAGGCACATACCTGCATACACAAACACACACACACACACACACACACACACACTCATGCACACATCCAGTTCACACACATGCATGCATACACACGCACCCACACACATACGCGCACACACAATCACACACATGCATGCAGGCACATACATGCATACACACACACATACATGCACACATGCATACACACACACATCCAGTACACACATGTATGCATATACACACACATATACACAGATAGTTTAACACTCATACTCTGCAGGTAACATAATTAGTGATCATGAAATGAACTGCATTTGCACTTAAAAGTTTTGATTGAATCCTGGCCTTAAACATGCTCTGTTGTGATAAACAAAAATAAAAAAGATCAAACTGAACAAACTGTGCAAGTGAAGAACAACTTGTACAACAACCCTACTGAAAAGAAAAGACGTTTGTACGTTGAAACTTTAATATCATTCGCTGGGACTAACAATGCCTTCATCATTAACGCCCACGCAGTAGTGAAACACCCTTTATACGGGTATTAGCGGCCTCCTTTGTAATACAATCGTATTTTTTATGCACGGGAGGATTCATTACACGGCAGTACCAGATCCAAACAAGCTTCCCAGGCTAAAGCGCTGTGCAGTTTACCGACTGCCAGCTTGTTTACAAAGCATTCAGACGTTCTTTTTGGACAGAAAGTCCCTTCAGAAACATGAGCGAATTGTTCAATAACGAAGCAAAATAATGAAGAAAGCTCCGACTGACCAGGCTTAACACGTTACGACTGACCGTAACGGACAACTGACAACTTCTATGTATTCAGATACATCCTATGGAAGATTGTATTTCACGAGGGCGGTTGGGAGTGCGCCAAGTTATTTTACGCTCTTGTATGTAATCGGCGGGTCAAGTCAGGCGCTGCGCTGAGACGCGTGTAACGTTACACGGGGGACTCCGGTGACGGCGTTCCCGCCATTCCCGCCAGCCGCCGTCCGAATGCGAGTGCCCTGCGCAGACGACCTGCGGAAAACACGCTCAAATTCCATTCCGCTCGGAGTCTGCCGGAAAACCGGTCACAGGAGGCAGAAACGCAGCCTCCCTCTTTCACGTGGTCGTCTGGTAACCTTTGGTTTGAAAGGTTTAGGGGGTTTAGCGTCCCCATTGGCTGTTTCCGTGAGAAACAGGGGCCGTTTTAAGCCGGTGTTCCTGAAACATGGCCTCTGTCTGAGTCCTGCCTGTCCTCTCGTTCCCATTGCCCCCTAAAGAATGCAGCTCGTCTGGAGGAACTGAGATCAACAGAGGGCACAAGGCCAGGACTCTGCCAGCCTGTGTGTGCGTTTGTATGTGTGTGTGTGGTTATGTGTGCGTGTGTGTGAGTGTGTGTGTGTGTTTGTGTGTATGTGCCAGTGGTGTGTATGTGTGTGTGTGTATGTGTGTGTGCATCAGTATGTGTGTGTTTATCTGTGGTGTGTGTGTATGTGTGTGTGGTATGTGTGTATGTGGTGTGTATGTGTGTGTATGTCTGCATGGTGTGTGTGTATGTGTATGTGTGTGTATGTATGTGTGTTTGTGTGTGTGTGTGTGTGTCTCTGTGTGTTCATGTATGTATGTGTGTGGTGTGTGTGTATGTATGTGTGTGTGTGTGTGTGTGTGTGTGTGTGTGTGCATGTATGTATGTATGTGTGTGTGTGTGTGTTCATGTATGTATGTGTGTGGTGTGTGTGTATGTATGTGTATGTGTGTGTGTGTATGTGTGTGTGTGCATGTATGTATGTGTGTGGTGTGTGTGTATGTATGTGTATGTGTGTGTGTGTGTCTGTGTGTGCATGTATGTATGTGTGTGGAGTGTGTGTATGTATGTGTGTCTGTGCGTCTGTGTGTGCATGTATGTATGTGTGTATGTATGTGTATGTGTGTGTGTGTGTCTGTGTGTGCATGTATGTATGTGTGTGGTGTGTGTGTATGTATGTGTGTGGTGTGTGTGTGTGTATGTATATGTGTGTGTGTGTGTGTGTGTGAGGGATAACCTGGACCCAATTTAATTAATACTGCAAGCTGCAGTCCTGCACCATTCACTGGACCCAATGTGGGGTACACTCAGTGTGGGGTACACTCAGGCTCCTTCTCCCTCTGCATCTGCAGAATGGAGAGCATCAGGCAGAGATGGATATTAATTTATTTAAGCTTCAGCTATTTCGTATCTACTGTGCATTTCCCCAGAGACACAGATGTCAGGAATTCAGCTTCTAATGCCAGAAATATCACTCTGGATAATTTCCCCAAGGAAGTGTCTGTATTTTTCCAACCCTCTTGGACTTTTCTTGTTATGATTAACATTGCAGGACATAGATGGTGGAACAACCAAAATGTTGAACATTCCGAATGTATGTGAGTTGGAGAAAGTACTCTGAAAGCAAAGTTGTACAAACTGCCGATTACTTCACACAGAGAGTAACTGAACTACAGCCAAGCTACCCTGAAGATTAATGTGGCTTGCGAAACAACAATTTCTAAAAATATATAGCTCTTTTCAAGCTACTTCATGAAAAAAATATTTTAAAAAAGGATTAGAGGGAGAAGAGAGAGAGAGGTTTCAGGGCACCAGGGATCAACATTCTCCCTAAAGCTTGCAAACTCCAGTGGTCTGGCGGTTACCGGTTACAGTTTATTTAGCATACTTATTTCTCGCTGAAAGAACGTTCTCTGAAAATGTGTAATCATATGAAACGTATCATTAAGGGTATAATGCAGCTCATTACCTGTGTTTATTTTATATTGGGTTTTTTGCTCATCTTTATAAATGATGCCAACAATTTTATTGGCAATAACTGGTATTGGCAGTAACGGTTTTGCTACAAAATGAAACAATATCATATAACGCTTTGAGATGCAGATGACTGTTCAGAGGAATGTGTTTTGGTTAACGATGTGAGAAAATTCCCATCACACCCGTGTGAGTTGGCAGGTTGTTTGGGCAGGGATTCAGCCTGGCACGAAACTGGGTGCTTCATAGGGGCACCTCTCCTGCATCACAAGGCAGGATGGGACCTGCTCGACAACCTGTGAAAATACAAAACAAACACCGGGTGTGAAAGTCAGTGCCGTCGGCCAACAAAAGGTATCCGTGGGGAGCGAGGTATCCGTAATTACCTGTACTCCAACTTCAGCAACCAGGTAAAAGTGAAAGCCATTAAAGAGGAGGACAAGCAGGGCAGCTTAAAACAGCTTTGAGGAGGGTAAAAATCTGTATTGTGAGCAGTGCAATAAATGAACGACATGGAGGCCACAGAGAAGGTCTATTACCTGGGAAAACCCACGAGAACACAAAACCAGGGCATGAGTTTGGTCTGGTGATGGAAAAAAACACTCCTTTTTAAACGGATATTCTGTTTGTCGACCAGATATTCAACCTTCAGAAATCTGATGACGTAATATTCATGAATTGGCTTGAAAACTGTCGCATGCATGTTATTTGATAACATGGGCTTGACAACTGGCACACACAATTTCCCTTCCGATATTTCAACGGCTTCATTTGATTTCATGATCCGCGAAACGGAAAATGAACGACACCCGCTTTGCACATGAAAGGCCCTTAATTAAAGCAGCGTTCATTTCAAGTGTTTTCAATGCTAAGCAACACTCTTGAAGAGCTTTACGTTGGCGACAGAGGCTCCTCTCCTCTTCTGTACTCACCGATCGACGAGGTGAGCAGCCGTCAGTCCGTCCCCTGAGATCCACGGAGGAGGTTGGAGAATCGCTCGCTTTCGCGGCTGCTCCAGAGGCCCCGGGTTAGCGAGGGCCCCTGACCCAGGGTGGCCATGGCGACGGACGGGCGGGGCACAGGGCGAGGCACAGGGCGAGGCACCTGGAGGCAGAGGAGCTCGCGGTTGATGCAGAGGGTATTCTGCTGCTCCTGCGTCAGGCGGGCGGAAAGGATGTCTTCCCCCACAATGCACCGGACCCAGGGAGGGGAGGAGGACTGGCAGAGTGTCCGGATAATAGTGGACGACCTGGGCACGGTCAACCCCAGCTTCGTGCCCCCGGAGGACGGCGGCCCCTCCAGGGTTCGGAGGCCCGTGGGCCGCTCCTCCAGCCTGGTGTGGGCCTGCCACTGGGCGTGGCAGAAGAGAAAACTCGCCCCCCTCTCCTCTCTACCCCTCCAGTCCAGCCAGAGTGGACTGAACGGGGATGCCCTCCTGTTTGGGTTTGGGGAGGGGGTCAGTAGCACCCTGCTCACCCCGCCGCTCATCAACCTCATCCCCCCCACCCCCTCGGACGTCATCGACGACGACCAGTTCTTCGACATCAACTCGGAGGAGGACAGCATGGCTCATACGTCTGGCAGCGAGTGCGTGGATAGTGTGAGCAGCCAGGCCCTGGGGGACCAGGATAGTGCCAGTGACCAGGGGCAGAAGCCCTGGGACAGCCCCAGAATCCAGGGGCACAAGTCCTGGGACAGCCCGAGTGAAGAGTGCAATGCCTGGGACAGTGGGTCCGAACAGGAGCACCATTCTGAGGGCCCAGCCAGGGACAGAGAGGAGGAGTCGATGAGGGGCTCACCACTGGCTATCGCCGCAGAGGATGACTCTGCCTCCGAGGACAGTTTCCCCAGCAACCCAGACCAGACTAAGGAACAAGCCCATGAGCCAGCCAATGAGGAGACCAATGAGCCAGCCAATGAGGAGACCAAGGGGCCAGCCAATGAGGAGGCCAATGAGCCAGCCAATGAGGAGACCAACGGGCCAGCCAATGAGGAGGCCAATGAGCCAGCCAATGAGGAGGCCAATGAGCCAGCCAAGCATGACTTCCTGAGAAGCTCCTTTCACGTACCTGCTCTTCCTGAATACCCGAGGATGAGTAAGTCCCCAGTCGACCACAGGGGGGCAGAATGGAGGCCCCCTAAAACAATGCGTTTAAACCAGCACTGCTCTAGCGAAATCTCAGACCCTCAACATGGCCTCTACTAACGGTTTAATAAATATATATATTTTACAGGGGGCATCAACGCTGGGATTAATCTCCTACAGTTCACCGAGCACAACTTGGGTGAGTTCTGTGCAACGTAGACCGTAATGTCTAATAGAAGATCTATAAGGACCAGGGAAATATTAAACATAACCTGTATGCGTGCTTTTCACAACATTGTGTTCTCGAAAGTATATGAACTCGTTTTTCACATTTCTTTGATTTCTGTAAGCAATTATTTTAAAGCGCTGTTTTCTTATGAAGTACTCGACATTCAGGTCAATGAACCTACAAAGATAATATTTCTCCAACAGAGATTATTGTGAGAATTATTTTTAAATAATAAGTAATATTCTTGATAGTGCTGAATTAACTTGGGAGTGATTGATGCAGGACTTGTAAATAGCGGCAGCCATTGGAAAGCATTCCCCTTCTCCTCAGTGAACCACATAAACAGGACACTCCACTCTTTCTACCCCTTTCCTGGGGGAGAGAAGAACAGGGCTCCCCTCCCCTAGTGTCTTTTCACTCTCTCGCATATCCATTGTGTGCAACAGCAGATTGCCTACACCAGCCTGACACCTGCTAGCCGTCTATATGCATTTCATACTAGTAGATCTGTGATGACATCACAAACTGAATTTAAATGTTGCTGAGCAACTGACGGCCAATTAGTTTTGTAAGTAAGTAAGTAAACACTGAATCATATTTTAATAAAAAAATGGTACTGCTAAAATGATTACTACTCAGAATTCCCAATTTATTCATTAGAAAACATTACAGACAGATACAGTATCATTGGACAGTATGTAGTGATGCAGCTCTAAGGAAGGGATGGACTTTTGTAGGCTACTCCGCTCTATTCAGGTACAGAGGTCACCCGGCTCCATTCATCTCTTGACATCAAAGGCTGTACTCATATGTTTCTGCTCCACACCCGGGAGGATAATGAGACGCATAAAAGGAACAGGGTGAAATCCGGACAGACACGCGCACACACACACACGCACAGATGCACACACACACACACGCACAGACGCACACACACACACACGCACACACACGCGCACACACACACGCACATGCACATGCACACACAGACACACACGCACACACACACACACACACACATTATTTGTGTTTTGTAGTAAAAACTTTGAAAAAAAGCGGTGTAGACCAAAGAAATCAGTCAGAAATAAACCAGCTATTCTCTGTTATGTATGACTTAAGGTTGTTTCTACACGAAACACATTGATTTTGGGTTTAGAATTCAAGAGGGGGTCCAGCCTGGGCAGGTCATTGTTGACCCTGTTGACATGGGGTGGGCACACATAACAACATGGGGTTGAGGACCAGTTGATTGGGGCTGTCAGAAATATGGCCAAAAATCGAAAATATTTCTCCTCTCAACCCCACTCACCCATCATCCACCCTGAAGGCTCAACTCTGTCTCGCCTCTGCTGCAACACGCCCCAAATAAATGCGTAAGCCCTCAGTGGGAATCTTTATCAAAACATTTTACGCTGCCATTGTTTGTATGGGAACTGGAAGAGGGCAAAAATATTAGTGTGGGAATATTTGTGTGCATTGATGCAGCACGAAGGAGAGAGACACCTGCTTATCTTAATCATTTTCTTGCTAATAGTTCTGTAAACATTACATTAATGGGATTTGGCAGGCACTCTTATTCAGAGCAACGTGCAGTTGTTTAGACTAAGCAGGAGACAATCCTCCCCTGGAGCAATGCAGGGTTAAGGGCCTTGCTCAAGGGCCCAACGGCTGTGCAGATCTTATTGTGGCTACATCAAGCGTGTCCCAGTCATGCACCTTAACCACTACACTACAGGCTGCCCGAAATTGTATGTATTTGGACAGTGGTACAGCGGTACAATTTCTGTTACTCTGCCTCTGTAGTCCGGCATTTTGGATTTGAAATGAAACGATGCATGTGACGTTAAATTGCAGACTTCCCCTTTTAATTTGAGTGTATTTACATTCATAACGGAGCTGATTCGGGTAGGAATTACATCCGTTTTCAGACATAGTCCTTCCGTTTTATTGGACCAAATGTAAGGCTTTTGAATAGTCCGGTGAATTAAATTGCTTCCTTAGTGCTGGTATAAGTGAGTATTCAGTATCTAGTCCTGATTCTATTAAAAATATGATCACCAATCACCCATAAGATGGTATATTCATCTCACAAAGATGCACAAAATGTCCCACAAGAGCAAGAATAACATAACACAAACACGCTCACTCTGACCTCTCATGTAGAACACACTCTGTTCACTCTGACTGGAATGTATTGTTTTACCACGTTAATGTAGAAAAGTTTAGGTCATTGAGAGATCTTTCCAGAAGCCTTTGACCGAAGCCGGTGTGGTGGTCCATGTGCAGACGGGCACAGTCACAGTCCGTGTTCACAGACCGAATTCCACAGCCAACACGATTAAGCCAATTAGGGCTCTTATCGCATTGTGGCTGTGTGAATTCAAGCAGGGCTTTCAGAAATACTTAAGCCAAAAATTCTCAGCCAATTTTTTCTGCTCATGGGCAATACAGAAATGTGAATTTTCAAGCAATATACACTCAGTGATCACTTTATTAGGTAGAGGTCGCAGAGAATCGTGTGAAAAACAAAAAAAACCTCCAGAGAGCGGCAGTACTGCGGGCAGAAACACCTTGGTAATGAGAGACGTCAGAGGAGAAGGGCCAGACTGTCAAACATAGTGGACAGACTGCAAAAGCAGGAGACCAATAAGTCTAAAAAATAAGTCTAATTAATACCTAATAAAGTGCTCACTAAGTGCATAGTTATATCAGGATATTTATTTTGTGAATGCCTGTCCTATGACACCAGCTATTTGCATATAGAGTCACTCCAAGCTCAGACAACTTGGTGTGGGAAAACTATCAGTTGTGGGAAAGCTGCTTGCATCAACCAATCAGAGCCGAACATCTCCGAGCAGCCAAAAAACACTGTAGTCCAACAACAGTCATGCCATGTGAACTGCTACCTACCAGCCACACAGTGAGTCAGCAAACCTACTTGTTAAATGTCACTGCGCGGTCCCATGTTCAGGCCTTGTATGGGAAACGCTAGAATTAGGTCTGTTCCTTGGGGAGTTCTGTTCAATGTGAGCCTTTTTGTGAAAGCAAATATTATACAGATACGGAAACCAAGTAGCTTTTCATATCCAAATCCGTGCGAGTGTCACTGTCTGTGATCCACTTAGCGTTTCTTCCCATGCAGAAACTTTTTATGAAATGCCAAACCAGAAATCCCAATAATGAAGTTCCTTATTAAATCTTTTTCCATATTTGTGAAATATTCCAAGCATGTTTAGCTTCTCGGACCTAAGCCCCTGGAGGGGATCGCTCCGTGGGAAACGTCTCTGAAGTCGTCCCTAAAATTCATTTTGAGGCTCTTGGGATGGGCGGAGGGGGGTTGGGAGTTTCCTAAGCGCTGTGCTGTACTCTAGCAAGCGAGGAGAGAACTTGGTGTCTCCGTTTGAATGGTGGTCTCTCTCGCTCTCTTTAGACGAGCTGAACAACAAGGACGTGCGCAACCACGAGCTCCTGAAGGCCAAGCTCAGACTGCTGCCGCTCGACGCCAAGATGGAGCTCCGGGTGAGTGAGGAGGCATGGGTGTGTGAGGAGGCATGGGTGTGTGAGGAGGCATGGGTGTGTGAGGAGGCACGGGTGTGTGAGGAGCCACGGGTGTGTGAGGAGCCACAGGTGTGTGAGGAGGCATGGGTGTGTGAGGAGCCATGGGTGTGTGAGGAGCCACAGGTGTGTGAGGAGCCACGGGTGTGTGAGGAGCCACAGGTGTGTGAGGAGGCATGGGTGTGTGAGGAGGCATGGGTGTGTGAGGAGCCACGGGTGTGTGAGGAGCCACAGGTGTGTGAGGAGCCACGGGTGTGTGAGGAGCCACGGGTGTGTGAGGAGCCACAGGTGTGTGAGGAGCCACGGGTGTGTGAGGAGCCACGGGTGTGTGAGGAGCCACAGGTGTGTGAGGAGCCACGGGTGTGTGAGGAGCCACTGGTGTGTGAGGAGCCACAGGTGTGTGAGGAGCCACGGGTCCAGCCTGGGCAGGTCATTGTTGACCCTGTGGACATGGGGTGCACACACATCCTCCTAAGAGTGTATGACCGATTTGGGGTCAAACACACCCCAACAGTTTAAATAAACACAAAATTATTGAAAAAAAAATTTTTTTCACTTATTGACTAGCCTTTTATACATAAATATGAAATGTCAGTGAGAAACATCTCATTTTAGAGCCTGAGGTAAGTCAAAGTTTGACACCCGTATGGGAAAGAGCCACCAGAATCATCCACAAAGAAATTAGAGATAAAAATGAAAATTGTATATTTTATGCAGTTACAGAGGGTTAAAATAAGTCCATCCAACAGGTGCATAGTTGGTCCAGGATTTATGAAAACATAGCATTATGTTCATTGCACGTTTAATATTTAATCCCACAGAAAAAATTTAAAATATAAAAATCATACAGTAATGAAAAAAAGGTGAAAAGGGTGTTTTCAAACACTGAAGGGGGTCAAATTGACCCCAAACATAATAGAAGGGTAAAACAGACTCTGTGTTCTGCCAGGGGAAAAGGGAGGGTTGGGGATCTTGGTGCACACCCAAAACACCATGTAGTGAATCAATCATCCCAGATGGCATCAAAGAAGGTGAGGTAAAGTCTGGGTACTGAAGTCATCGCCCGTAAACGTTAATGATAATTACTGACAGAAGTGTAAGGTTATTTAGCTGTCAATTACCAACTTGGTAGAACCAATCAAAAGAGTGGTAAAAAAAACACTATGACTGTAGCAATAATAATAATAATTATATGAAAATATATGAAAAATATATGAAAATATATGAAAATGTAGCTCAAAGTTCTGTACAATATAGCAATAAAGAAACTAAAATGCAATGTTAAAAATAAATAAAATGGAAAAACAAATATAAAATAATAAAAAACTTTTTTAAATAGAATAAATAAAGCGCTAGATAAAACATATAAAATGCAGCACAACTGAAAATAAATAATTAATTGTAAGAACAGGACATCTTATAAAACTTGCCAGAGCTGGACAGGTAATCAGCTGCTTTTTAAAAATGTAATCTGAGCCTGCCTCTAAGATGGAGGAGTAGAAGAGTGGTCCATAGTTGTGGTGAAAAAAACAAAACAGAAGGCAGTTTCTCCTTTGCTCTTTACCCTTGAGACCTTGAGAAGACCAGCAGTGGATGATCTAAGAGCTTGTACAAGGAAAGGAGATCAGAAGTGTAGGTAGGTGTTAAGCCATGAAGTGCACTGAAAACAGATATATTATATATGTGTCTGTATAGCCTAGTAAAAAGTTGATTGTTTTTTTATTTGGTGTCAACTAAAAGTATCTCAGTCTTAGTTTGTCAATGATAATGTGCAATGAATAAGAGTTGTGGGCTGTTATACATCTATTCACTGATAATGGCACCAATGCAAACGTGGGTGACCATGAGCAGCATTTAAACTGCTTGCTCTCGGTGTGTCTCAGAAACCAGCCACCCGGACGTGCAGCCTGGGCGACCATGTGACCAGAAGCCACACCTACCACTGTGTGCGCAAGTGGCCTGAGGAGACGCCTGAGGAGGAGGGGTCACCACGGCAACGGCGGATAACTGTCGGTAAGGGGGAGGGCTGTGGCTGACCTTACCGATCTTATTATTCTACGTCCTTCCTGGAACCAAGAGCAGACTCAGGGAGAAGGTGAAAAGGGCAGGCTTTAATGGACAAGGGGCAAACATAATCCAGGGACAGACAGAGGTTGTAATCAAGGCAGACAGGTACATGCAGGAAGAGTCTGAAGAGTAATCAAAGATACAGTTCAAAAACCAGGAAAGTCCAAACAGGCAAAGGTACAAATACAAAAATGCAAAGAAGAGTTGAAACAAATGACAGGGAATGAATGGAGAGACAGACAGACTACAGAAAAACACAAAACCTGACAGTTATGGGGTGAGAGCAGAAAGAGTCCCGCTGTTTCCATCCCTGTAAGGGCCCACTATCTTTAAGGTACAATAGGTAAGATTTTTGTGCTGAAGCATTGTTACAAGACCATTGTTTCCAAAACTGGTTTCAAAATATTATATATATATATATATAAACATTGTACAGCTGTACGATAATTCAAGCTTGTTGGTTGAAAATTGGTTCAAATTGCCACAGCCAATGGCTTTTTAACGTTCACAGTGAAGGGGGAGGGATAAACAGTGTTGTAGCTCCAGCAGCATTGGATGCTTCCCAAGCAGCCAAATCCTGTTCACCCAGCTGAAAACCTGTCTCTGTTTCAGCATCATACATCCCTCACACCAAGGACAGGAACGGAAAAGTGGCAGGAAAGGTAAAGTATGGAGGCTCAGGCAGAGGAGGGCCTTCTGGGAAGGCGTGACCTTGGAATTATGAGGTTCTATCTGCGTTCTGAGTGGTTTTGAGATATCGGGCTTCAAGGATACCAAAGTGAATGGGCTCCAAACAGATACAACCTTTCAAATGTAAACATTTTTCATGCTTTTAAACAGTTTTATTGTGCACATATATTTACTGCCCTATAAACAACATGTATGACACTCACTCAATTCGTCAAAGATGTCAGTTAGAACCTTCAATTTCTAAGGTCTTGAAGGGTTAACAGGGGGTTTGGCATCTCCTTATTGTCCAGAAATAATAACAAAGTTGTATTTAGATATTAGAATCACTCTAACACACCCTACTTAAAATAATGACCCCACAAATCGGCTGCGGGGACTCAGTCCAAGTTTCCTTGTATGCTGAAATTGCAGTGTTGGTATCCATGGTGATGTATGTTTAACAGGGAAAAGGCAGCTCTCTGGAGAAATTTGTTGTGACAACATCCTGTTCAATTCAGGAAACATAATGGATATTGAATTACTTGTCATCCATTATGTCCATAATGGTTGCCATATTAGATCATGATTTATTTCTCAGCAATATATGCATTCATTTCCGTCAGTGGAGTTGTTTAGCTGTTGATGTCTGAAATGGGGACTCAGGACTAGTAACCCAGTGAGATAACACAGGCTGTCCATTGCAAGTCAAATTACTTTCATAAGCAGCCCTATCCTAAAAGCTGTTTGTTTAGAAAAAAAGTGAGGATTTCAGGAGAATATCCATTTGCCAGACTACACGCATCAGTTTTAATTAAGTTACGCATCTTGCTTAGGAATCCTCTTGAAGTTGCAGGAGTTCAAAACCATTACAATCAATTTTGATGTTAGTGAAATCTTTAAGAATACAGGATTCCCTTGTCATTACATTTTTTTTTAAAACCAGTATTTAAACTTTTACACACAATTATAAGCGCAGACACCACACAGGCATGCACACACATGCACTACTTACAGTATATTTCAAAATCATTCCGCATCAGGAAAAATAAAAAATGTGTGTGTGTATGTATGTCTGTGCATGTGTGTGTGTTCATGGTTGTGTGTGTGTGTGTGTGCGTGCTCATTTGTGTGCGCACATGTGTCTGTGTTCATGTGCGTGCGCACATGTGTCTGTGTGTGTGGTGTGTGTGTGTGAATGTGTGTGTGTGTATGTCTGCATGTGTGTGTTTTCATGGTTTTGTGTGTGTGTGTGTGTGCGTGTGTGTGGTGTGTGGGTGCATGTGTCTGTGTGTGTGGTATGTATGTGTGCATGTGTGTGTGTGTGCACGTGTCTGTGTGTGTGTGTGTGTGTGTGTGTGTGTGTGTGTGTGTGTGTATGACTGTGCATGTGTGTGTGTGTGTGTGTGGTGTATAGCAGCACTCAGGAGGAGACCGTGCCAGGCCCTTGGCAGAGCTGAACACAGAGGAGGTCTGTCACTGGTTCGTCAGCGTTGGACTTCAGAAATGCATTCCTTTCATCCAAGGTGAGATCCCAGGCCCTGACGAGCCACTTTCACCTGCTATTTACACAAAATGGCATCTCACGTCTTCATCTAGTCACAGCTGCTGTTTCTTCATTTCTCATTTCTCAACTTTGTTTTTATCTTTTTTATCTGTTGTGAATGATTCTTTAAACTGAGACGAAAAGGCAGCGTGGCTGTATAAACATTGTCGGAGCTTAGAAAGCGTCACCCAAAAAGTGAATTATTGAGTGTTCTGAAAATCAAAAGATACATAATAGGGACAAAGTAGCGAGCAGTTGCGTTCCCAGTAAAATAAATGGTATTAGCTGGAAACGTAATGGCAGAGAAATGTGCATCTCTTTGGGCCTTTAAGGAATCCTCCTTACAGATACAGGCTTACTACCTTCAGTTCTAAAGTAATAAAAATATAATTGGGCAGATATCAAAACCCATTTTCCGCGCTTGCAGCCGTTTCATTAGGCCATAAAGATGAAATTGCGCAGGCTGTTGGAAGGAAAGTGGTTGTATGCATATGATAGATGCTGAACACCAAGGCTGCTGTCTAGGAGCATATGCTGCCGCGACTAACAATATTCACCGGCTCTCTTTTCCCACCTCACTGCACAAAATGAAACGGTTTCTGTCCAGTTAAATGAACCCTGGGGGTTCCTTGTGCAAAACGGTGTTTGTGGTAATGAAGTGCGAATGTCCTGTGGGCATTACGGTGGTGCAGCGAAGAGCACTGTCGCCTCACAGAAAGATTGGACCGAGTTTGAATCCTGGCTGAGGGCCTTTCAGCGTGGAGTCTGCATGTTCTCCCTGTGTCCATGTGGGTTTCCTCCAGATAATCTAGTTTCCTCCCACAGTCCAAAGGCATGCAGTCGGCTAACTGGAGAATCTAAATGGCCTGTAGTTATCAATGTGTGTGTGAGTGTGTGTGAGTGAATGGTGTGTGTGTATGAGTGCGTGAGTGAATGGTGTGTGGGCCCTGTGATGGACTGATGATCTGCCCAGGGTGTATTCCTGCCTCTCTCCCATTGCATGCTGGGATAAGCTCCAGCCCCCGGTGATCTGGGAAGAAATGGTTTATGAAAATGGGTGGGTGGATGTTCTCATTTTAAAACACTTTGGCAGATTAAAAGGAAATTCTTGTCGGAAAGATTTAAAAAGATAATTCTTCATAGTGGTTTGTAGGTGAATCACTTCTAATACAATCTCAACGCCTTTATTTCAAATATAATATCCAATAACTGGTGTGCATTTGTCTGTCGTGTTTCACAGGAGCCAGTCTGTGTGGGTCCCATATTGCATCGATTGACCCCAGTATCCTGGAGGTCATTCATGTGTCAGCTCTGGAGGAGAGAGAACTGCTGCTCTCAGCAATCTACCGAGAACTACATCCCCCAGACTCCACCACACGAAAACTGGACACCTTTCTGGGTAACATACAGTAACCGGCAAACTGATTTTATTAAAATAGTCAGTATTAGGCACAGTCTTTTACTAACACAGATGCCAATGGTAGCCCCCAGAATACATTTAGATGAATCTGTTTTCCAGAGTAATTTACAATGGGTAAATTCCTTTAGATATCATCGCTTATAACCGCAGCTATTCACTATTTTACTAAAACTGTTAACAATGAAGGAGCACCGAATACTAAAGGTGATCTGATGTCAAATATTTTCTAATATATGTGTATGTGTGCGCGTGCATGTGTGTTTACGTTTACAGAATCGACTGGTCCCCAGGATGTTGATAAATTCACTGCTGCTTTAGTCTCTATGAGCAAATCCAGGTCCTCCCCGCACGTGAACTGCGTCACTTCTACCCGCTCCTCCTTTAAGTTCAGGTGACACTTTTTCATTGCTCTCCCAGTTTCAAATATAGCACAATTCTAGACAATAAATAAAAATGTTTAATGTTTTAAACTGACAGTAAAAGTGACAGTACAATACTAGCAATAGCTGACAACGCAGCAAGGGAATTCAACTAATACAACCACAGCACACTTATGTATACTTGTCTAATGTCAGTGTTGACAGTGGTTTCTAACACTGCTTTTAAAAATAGTACTGTGCTGTGCTGTACGTGGATTCTTATCAGACAAAATATGCACTTTACAAAATACCTGAATTGTGCAAATGCTACAGTACTGTGTGTGTAACTTCTACATATATTAAACAACATTGTTTTTTCTGGTGATGTTTACATAAATTACTGTGTAATATCATAGCACCCAAGGACATCATTATTCATTTAATTATTGACAAGGACCATTATTGAGTTTTTGGGTAGTCTAAGTGCAGTAATTATCTGAAGAGCCGATAACAAATACTTTTACTTTTTATTCATATTCAGCAGAAAAGGATTTAGAACTGGCCCATACTGTGTCATCCTATGTCACAAAGTTTGATGATGAGATTGAAGTTGAGATTTGGCCTGTGGCTAAAACTTTGCACATAGTAATTATTCTACTGAAATGTGGTTTTTGAATTAGTAATCGTGAACCACATCATTACAGAGCTGTGGTGAAATTTGTTTAATTAATTTTTAACTTATAAGTTGCTCGACACTGTACTTCCTTCCTCTTTCCCCGCGAAGAGACAAGACCCGCCGTTCTGCCGTTCAGAGAAGCTCTCACCTGGTGGAGATAACCATAAACGGTAAAACTTCTACAACACTGCCCAGATCCGAAGGACACTCCATTTTCGTTTTCTCATCATCATTGAGTCAAAACAAATTTGTCACAGTCTCACAGTAAGTTAATAAGCCTATTTTCTTGGCTGGCTTGTTATTTCAGGCCGATACAGGTTATTGTAACTGAGCTTGGTGGATTAAGCATCATGCAAGTATTATAATTAGATATGGCAACAAAAGGTCACAGTCTACAATAACTGTGTAACAATAACGGATGTGACCAGCACGTTACATCTCCATTAACAGACAGATGCATTCTTTTCAACAATCTGGCATTGGCATTTAGCGTTTTTTTTTTTGTTGGTATGATATAAATATGAACGCAACACTAATTTGATACGTCGACAACTCAACCACAAGGGGGCAAAGTAGATAGGGTTAAAAGTATGACAAAATGCAAAATTGAGAAGGTTGCATCCGCTCGGAGCCCATTCACTTTGGTATCTTTGAATCTCAAATTCTCAAAGCTGCTCAGAACGCAGACAGAACATTATAATTCCAAGACCAGGAGATAAAAAAAAAACAGCCGTTAACACCAGGCCGGGTTCTGGGTTTCAGCTCTGGAGCAAATAGTTCACCTGAGAACACCCAGGGACACCAGCGTGGGGAAAGTGATGGACTCCTGCCTGAAAACACTGGGAGTGACTGACAGCAGAGAGCTCTTCAGCCTCACAAACAAAGGCGGTAATGTTACCTTTTGGCTTCTGGTGAAGAAACATTTCTGGTTTTCACAGCTCGCACATCGCACAGCTTCACACACAAAGCCCGTGTTCCCTCGAGACCTGTCACAGCATGCGTAAGTGTTTCATGAGCGGTGCGTGTCCTCTGTAAATCATTCATGAAGTGTGGATGAAATGCTTCATGCTGAATGAGATGCAGCAGCTTGTTCTGTAAAACGGATTTTGAAATGTGAGTAAGTTACTTGATGTGTTACTTGACGTAAGGTCCACCCTCTGAGCACTCCGGTACATTGGTTTCTGAATGACTAAAAAAGAGTGGCTTGATCTTGATCTTGATACAGATGTGTATCTTTATAAATATGCACATACTGGTGCACGGTATAATGGACTTACACTAGATAAAATGTGACTGTGTACAAAATTGAGCCATTTTGAGACTATTAAAACATTTTTTTGCAGGGCCGTTGACTGAACTCGCATTCGACCAACAGATTGGGAATCTACTGGGAACAGAAAAGAGAATGCTGGAACTACACTTGTGTAAAAAGGTCAAATTTGAACTATTACCTAATTTTCTGAGCATAAAAACTCCTGCTTGCATGACAAATGTTTCAATTGCGTCTGAATTTATATATTCCCATTTTACAACATACCCCCTATTTCCTGGTAAAAACACATATTGTCATTAAGCAGCACAATGTTTCTTTAAATACCAGTACAATCAAACATGCCCAGGTGCAATTCATCAATGCATGTGCCACCTCCAGCGTCACCTAAAGGCAGACACAAACACGACATCTAAACACAGGTCCGGGGTCACACTGAATGAGTGTGACAGTTCATCCAGTTATTGACTACATGCAGTGATACATACACATCTTGTTACATTTTAAATGCATTTTCGTAATGTCTGCGAACATACATTACATTAAAATAAAGTTAATAGTTATTATTGTAAATATTGCTGTTTTCACATTTTATTGGAATGTGTGCAATCTGTCTTGGAATGAACTGAAATTATAGGGCATATTTTGAAAGAGAATATGCTCAAAATACATCTTGGTTGTGGTGATGTACTGTATTACAATATATAAATATATAATAACAATTCAGATTAAGTTCCTTCCTCATGGGTACACTGACAGGGCCCCACATGGAATTCAACCCTGCAAACAATAACTTGTAATTTGCAATAAATATTGAGACATGTGTCTTTTCCTGTATTTAACACATCAAAGGGCATTGGAGTGCATACAAATCAATTGCCATTTATCCTGTGACTAGTAGGATATTACAGTTTGAGTCCACCCACTAGCTTCACATTACATAATGAGAAAATATAAGAAGCTATCATTAGCAGCTAGCCTAGGGGCTAAGCGGGGATTGTCCCCTGCTTAGTCTGAACAACTAGACTGGTGGTTCAGACTAACTAGACTGGTGGTAGCTTGGTGGTACTATCCACTGTTTAGCAGCATGTTTCTTTAAAAGCAAGGGGAAAGAAACCCTAAGTGTGGTATCCATATCTCCCCCCAGGAGAAACAAGACATCCTCTACCCAAAATCAAATGCGCCTCAGGGTGCCCCCTTCCACAACCTGCAGGGTAACCTTCAGACCAAAGAGGAAAAGATCCGAGAGTTAAACCAACACGTGGACTCGCTTCAGAACGTCATTCACCAGGTACACCCACTCTGTCATTCTGAGCACAACATAAGTGTCTGTATTCTGGGTAGTTTTGAGATATAGGTACATTCTACTGTAATACCAAAGTGAATGCGATTTAAGAAGATACAACCTTTTTTCATACTTTTTCTTTTGTAAACTTCACACATACTGTATACTTAGTGCCCTAGTAACAACTTATCACACTAATTCCAACCTCAGAACTTCATAATTCTCAGGTCTCGATATGTTTAAATACTTGTGTAAGCCTGCTTAAACCGAAACAAATATGCGAAATCCGAATCAATCATAAATTAAATCAGCATGCCATTCTGATCTGGTAATCACCCAGACTACTGGGCCATAATAATATCCCGGGGCAGTCGACGCAAGTTAACGTAAGAGCTTATGAATGTTTATACTGCATTACCGTACATTAAGCTTTCACATATACAGTAATTTACTGCCCTCTTATCTGAGCGTCCCTTTAACCTGAACTCTTCCCGAAGGTCCAGGAGCTCCACCGGAGCCTGGTGGCCTTCTGTGGGGAGCTGAGGAGCATGGAGAGTGAGCCTGCCCTCAAAGGCCTGACCCCAGGGGACCTGGAGGCCCAGCTGGGCCTGGTGCAGAGGAGGGTCCTGGAGAAACAGCAGAGCGTGCAGGCCATGCAGGACAGATTGAGCAGCTCAGAGACACGCAAGAGCAGGTAACCTCGGGAGCGTTCGGCAGGCGCAGGATCCACCGCGCTGCACGTACGCCCACCCACGCCCTTCCCCGTCAGACTCCAAGCTTTTATGGAGGACGGGGTCATTAAGAGTTGGCGCCCTCTTAAATACAGTACTGCACCTTGCCAAAAAAAAAAAAGAAAAAAAGGCCAAACCCTTTGGCAGAGATGTATTTCAAGAAGTATTATTTCCCAGCCTTGTTTAAGCTTGTTCAAAGGGGAAGCTGTATTTGAAAAGAATAACTCCTGCGTTATTCTAATGACATACGATTTATACAATGCAAGCTGGTGCACGTGACGTTGGATAACTGACCCACTTGAGGAAACAAAGACGCTAACATTAGCATTGGCTGCTTCTGCGGTCAATATGCATACATCACTAAGATATCGTTGTCACATAAATGAACAAATACAGTATATTGTTTTCCTGAAGTTTAGCACTGGCCAAGAAAGGGGCTGAGCTCAACAGTAAAGATTGGTAACCCATCTTATCAACTGAAAATAGGAATACAAGTTTTGACACTTTGACAGATTTTGACAAAGTGTATCCTGACTTGTTTGTGCAAGGGTTTCTTGTGAGAGAGAGAGAGAGAGAGAGAGAGAGAGAGAGAGAGAGAGAGAGAGAGAGAGAGAGAGAGAGAGAGAGAGAGAGAGAGAGAGAGAGAGAGAGAGAGAGAGAGAGAGAGAGAGAGAGAGAAGATTTTGTGGTTAGGGAAATCCTTCAATTTCATGCTATTTGTCAAACAATGTCCAAATACTCATTCCCTGTTAGATTAACTAGCATTCCCTGTTAGATTAACTTAACAAAAAAGACAAGAATAATAATAAAACATTTCTAAATTGTATGACTCATACCCAGAAAGCAACCAGTGATAAGATGTTATCTCCATCACATCACTCACTAAAGAGCCTTTATGTTGTGTTGTGTTGATGTGTGGGTACATGATAACAGGGGCAGTAGCGTGTAGTAATAACACAGCTCAGCAAAGTTCAGAGTTTGCAAGGATGTGCTTCTGTTCATGTAGGATGAGTTTCTGTTGGCTATCTCTTGTGTGAGAAACCATCATGTAGGATGAGTTCCTTTTGGCTATTGCTGGTGTGAGATAAAATCATGCTGGAAGAGTTCCTGGTGGCTATCCCTGGTGTGAGATAAAATCATGCTGGAAGAGTTCCTGGTGGCTATCCCTGGTGTGAGATAGCATCATGTAGGATGAGTTCCTGTTGGCTATCTCTGGTGTGAGATACCATCATGAAGGATGAGTTCCTGTTGGCTATCTCTGGTGTGACATACCATCATGTAAGATGAGTTCCTGTTGTGCTCTCCCTTGCAGATGTCCAGAGGTCCATCTGCTGGATAAGATGAAACTGGATTGCCAGATATTCAAAGAGGAAATCAGCATCATTCACCTCAATCGACAGGCAGCTCGACTCAAGTCTGCACTGCAGGAGTTCCATGCCAAGGTACATAGAGGCTAGCAGTCTGGACCCAGGCCCAGAGCATAAAGACTCTGCACAGCTCCATTACTGTGTGACAAACACCCAGCCCAGCAGCATTGCAGTGTTGTTTGTTTTCCATCATAATTACCACGGCAGCGGAAGGCAAAGAGCAATTCAGTCCCCCTCAATAAAAACTCTCAGGTCAAGCCAACACCATTTAATATTTATTCATAGTGCATGCAAAATGTGTTCCCAATTCATTGCCTGTTGAAGTTCATTTTCCGTTAGGATGTTACCTTCGGAAAAAGCTCAGCTTCTAAGGACGCAGGCAGCTGTCTGCCGCTTTTGGCAGTGGCTAATCGGGAAACAAGGCATCAAAACAGCTGCCTTCCACTCTCCAGAAAAGGGTACAAAAAAGTGCCTAGAAATATAAATGCTTGTGACTGGGGTGGTAAACAAAATCGTATACCCTTAGCTATGGGTTTGATAATGTATTTGCACCTTTTGTC